>NW_028318157.1:3991666-4293750 GCF_062004578.1 Staurois parvus
GAGAGAGTAGCATCCACAAGTTAATTTGTTAGAGGGGGGTTCAGCGACAGTGGGGAGAGCAGAAGAGTGCAGGTGTGGTGTTGAGGGTGGGGTAATGGGGTGGATTATATAAATTAAATATTGTTGGGAGTAGGGTGGTGGCTCTGGCGTGGTGGTAAAAGTAGGAGGTAGTTTGAAGGTATAATAAAAGTGGAGAGGGAATATGTGCGTGCAGGAAATGGGCAAGAGTTGGGGGTGGGGAGTGTTGTAAAAATTAATTGGTGGTTAGATACCCCTAGTCTGGCTCCCCCTAGCTAACACTGCAATTTGACACACCGTATTTACCATACTATATTACAACGGATCTGGCCCCTGCTAACGACCCAGCTGGTTTTTGAAGTAGAGACCATTGCTACCTACATATTTGTATCACACAGATTTTTGTCGATAATTCTATGAACTCAGATATTTTTTTCAATGCTTTTTTATTTTACTCTGAGTAGTTTTTATTGTTATTGTTTAAGTATTGTTTTATCAAAAATGACTGTTGCAATGGTATGCTGGATCTTCCTGATATATCTCGGATGTATGACTGACTGCATTCCAATCTTACCTGTTCTACTGCTGTGGCAATGAGGCTGTATACTGTGCCTTTTCTGTATACCTCAATAAACAGTTATTTGAAAAAAAAAAGATTCCCTGGTGAAAGCTGGAGAGGGGGCATGCATACATTGGGTGAGAATGTGCATTGTCACAGTAGTAAAGGAGGAGAGGCATCCCACAGGCACATTGGGGAGAGTAGGTGTAGGCATGCAGTGGTGAGAGGTGGGGTACAGGTGAAATGGCAGAAGAGGGAATGCCTGTTCTCTGAGCCCTTACTGTACTGTGTAACCTAGGCCGTTACTACACTATGTAACCTGTCAGGGCTCAGACAGCACATTGAAGAGGTGACTGGCCTTTAATATATGTAACCTGACTGATACTAGAGGCTCTCTCACTTTCACTGTCTCTGCTGTGAGACCTGCTGCTGGGTGAAAAGCCTGACTGTTGACAGAACACTAAAAAGGAAACAGAGCTGCCTCTTTGTTTTGTGAAACCTAGTAGGGGGCACCCTGCAAGTTAGAAACAGACATAAATTTAATTAGTGGCACCAAGGAGGAGATGTTTTGTTTGTTTTATGCTGTGGAACTGCTATACAAAGCCCTCCTACATTGATGTTATGTTTGTGTACTGCTTTGTTAAATAATAGTGCAGGCCAAACTTGCCTGGGCTTTTCCTGGATGTCCCTGGTTTGAGGATGGCTTACAGTTGCCATGACCAGTTAAAGCTGATCTGCACCCTTCAAGATGGGTCTCCTCCTCTCCATCCCACCCCCACTCCGCTGCACAGCTATTGGTCTTTTCTTTTGTTTACCTTTTTATTAAAAAGCATTTCCTCGCGATCTCCCTGCTGCCTTCACCTAGGCAAATGACGTCAGTGCTGATAGAGGTTATCTACAGGGAAAACTGTGGACTTTCCCAATTTTCATCTTAATCCCAACACTGACACTGAAAAGTATACAGAGTGAAGTATGAAGGTCAGTCAAATAAATAAGCAAGTCATCTGCATTGAAAGACACTCTTTCTTCCTAAGCACCCAGTTTCCCTCCCTGGATATTTGTAGAAATTTAGCCAGAGACTCAATAGCAAGGAAAATATGAGCAAAGAAAGAGGGCACACCTGTCCAATACCTTGCATGAATACTAACGTCAGCAACTTGGTTATTAATCTGTATTCCAGCTCTAAGATCTGTATAGAGTAACTTCATCTAATTAATACATTTAGGCCCAAAGCCAAATTTCTGAAGAACCATCCAAAGATAGAGCAATTTCAATGAATAAAATGCTTTGTGTGTATCAGGGAGACTTAATTCATTTCCCTGTATAATCATGGACAATTTGTAAATTGATGAATATTAACATTAGTAGTCCTGCCTGGAATTAATCCATTTTTTTTAAAGTGATACTAAACACACACTGTTACATTAATGTTATCCCTTCTCTTTTTGTATGTGCATGATGGCACTGCAATTATGTTAATTTAAAAAAAAATCTACGTACCTTTTTCCTAATTGATATATAGCTGTCACATGACCCAGTTCTTTGCCAACCTGTCTGTTGGGAAACAGTGGCAGGAGGAGCTTCTAGTCCTCTGCCGCTAGTCACATATTCAAAAGTTAACGAAAAAAAAAAAACAGCCTCCGGGATACAGAGTAAAAATAAATAATTAAAAATAATAAACTGCTTTAAATCATCATACAAATATATATTTTAAATCAAAATTTTATTGTTTTAGGTAATAACATGGTGTGGGCAGATTTCTGCCAGCCACAGGCTATGTCATGCCGCTCCAGCCCATGTCTTAGAATAACATGGAGGTGAAGTCTCCATCAATCAAGATGTAATATCCCCCCCCCCGAATTGTATTTAGCTGGTTAGTGAGAATGGAGGACCACTGTGTATACACCCACATGTGTGACTCTATAGTCACATGGGAATGCTCAGCATAGCAATTGACTGAAAACTGAGCATGTGCACTAGCTGCTAACACTGCTCTGCAAAATCCCCAACTGCACTGGGGACATGAACTGAAGAGGTGATAGAGAACAGTAGGATCAACCAGATATTTTGCAGAATATAGAAAACAAATCCCATAGTGAATGAGTAAGTATGAACAACAGGTAATTTTTTTATGGTGTGGGTTTAATGACACTTTAATCCAAATTGATAAATTGTGAAATATATTGGTTGAAATACAGGGACACAACTTTTGAAAGTATTTTGGCATCAGTGGTAATGAGGGAAATGGGGTAATAAGAGTCAAAGTATAGCAAGTCTTTGTGCATCTTTCAGAGTATGTACTTCCTTCACCAATGTGGATAGTTTGCTGGTTTAATGGCATGGAATGGGACTGTCTTTATATTTTCTATACCATTCAGTGGGATAACCATCCAGTAGTTTTGTTTTTGATAAGCATATTTATGGATAACTCTCTTTCTTTTACTGTGAAAGCAGCATCTAAGATGCTTATATGATTCAATGTGTTAGATTATAAAAAGTACTCTTCCAGTTCAAACAGAATGTAATGAGCCCTAGATGCATATAGATCATAGAAAAATTTAGAAAGGTCTGTACAATCTCCTGAGGGGAGTCTACTACTCTGCCTGAAAGTTTGAGTATTCTGTGAATACAAGAGTATACTCTGGTTGTGCAAGATACACTAGTGTTGTACTATTTTTGTAAGATTTTGTGTTTTTGGCAAATATGTTTTTGTATTATATAACAAGGCTAGTTCATATTTCACAGTGCATTGATGCATTTCCTGATAGTTATGAGGAACAGGGTCAGTAATATACTGTATTCTGTCTCAACAGATGGGACAGCCTTCAGTGTTTTTTAAGATTGCATTTATAACTTACAAATGTATTTGCAAACGTGGCCCCACAGAATCACTTCAAAAAGGTCCCATGTTCTTTAGGTGACATTATAGCATCAGCCTCTGACTAGATGGACTGTTTTTACCTCATTTCTTTTCAACATGAAAGCTTCCAACTATAGTGGGCACATGTGGCATACTTTAAAGGAGAATTGTTGGTTATTGATTAGAGTTAGTATTGGGGAAGAGTGGTCTGCTTTGCTTCAAGGAAGATATTCAATTTGTTGAGCCCTAGGCAGTGCACCTCGAGAGGCATTTCATAGACCAATAATTCAAAAATGTTGGTGTTCCCCTCTGTCACAAAAGAATACTCTGGCATCATAGAAAATTTAGGAAGCCAGATATTCAAGAATATAGAACTACAGTTGTGACCAAAATTATTCAACCCCCAATGCTGTAAAGGGGTTTAGGGACTATAGTGTACATTTGGAATTGTATTCAGAATCAAATCCTACAAGGACGTTGTAACTACCCAAATGCAACTAAAATGACATCAATTGTTTATGTAATACAGTAGTAAATGGTTCTTATGTGGTTTCTTCATTGCCACAATTATTCAACCCCTTAAAGACTACCACTCTGAAGAACAGAGGTTCATACAGGTGCTTTCCATCAGGTATTGAAAACACCTGTGGATGTCACCGAGCAGCAATCAAGCATAATAAGCACCAATTAGGCAGCTTTAAAATGACTGTGATACTCAGCTCCTTCTAGACATTTACTGGTGTGGTTACAAACATGGTGAAGGCAAGAGAATGGTCCAGGAAGACAAGAGAAGAGGTGATTTCTCTTCACAGGAAGGGCAATGGCTATAAGAAGATTGCAAAGATGTTAAACATACCAAGAGACACCTTAGGAAGCATCATTCGCAAATTCAAGGCAAAGGGCACTGTTGAAACGCTACCTGGTCGTGGCAGAAAGAAGATGCTGACTTCGACTGCTGTGCGCTACCTGAAGCGTAGAGTGGAGAGAAGTCCCCGTGTGACTGCTGAGGAACTGAGAAAAGATTTGTCAGATGTGGGTACAGAAGTTTCAGCCCAGACAATAAGACGCACACTGCGTAATGAAGGCCTCCGTGCCAGAACTCCCAGGCGTACCCCCTTGCTGTCTCCAAAGAATAAGAAGAGTCGACTGCAGTATGCCAAAAGCCATGTGGACAAACCACAAAAGTTGTGGGATAGTGTTCTGTGGACTGATGAAACAAAATTAGAACTGTTTGGGCCCATGGATCAACGCTATGTTTGGAGGAGGAAGAACAAGGCCTATGATGAAAAGAACACCTTGCCTACTGTGAAGCATGGTGGAGGGTCAATCATGCTTTGGGGCTGTTTTGCTTCTGCAGGTACAGGGAAGCTTCAGCGTGTGCAAGGTACCATGAATTCTCTTCAGTACCAGGAGATATTGGATGGAAACGTGATGCAGTCCGTCACACACCTGAGGCTTGGGAGACGTTGGACCTTTCAACAGGACAATGATCCCAAGCATACCTCCAAGTCCACTAGAGCATGGTTGCAGAGGAAAGGCTGGAACATTTTGGAGTGGCCATCGCAGTCACCAGACTTAAATCCGATTGAGAACCTCTGGTGGGACTTAAAGAAAGCAGTTGCAGTGCGCAAGCCTAAGAATGTGACTGAACTGGAGGCCTTTGCCCATGAAGAATGGGCGAAGATACCCGTAGATCGCTGCAAGACACTTGTGTCAAGCTATGCTTCACGTTTAAAAGCTGTTATAACTGTAAAAGGATGCTGTACTAAGTACTAAGATTGAATGTCACTTGGGGGTTGAATAAAACTGATAATGCTGTGAGCACAGAAAAGACATTTGTGGTTATTTCATTATAACTGTTATGTTATATTTGTCTGACCTACAAGTGCCTCTTTAATGTAAATGTAAGCAAGATGACTGAATGATCAAAAGCAATGTCAAACTGGCCAAAACACTCAATTTCAGTGGGGGTTGAATAATTTTGGTCACAACTGTATAAGCTACAGGGCATGGTCTGTATGCTATTGAAATCACCACAGTGTTCAGGTTTCCCACAATAAAGATGGGCCCCTTGACAAACTCATAAATTCAGCCTGTGAGTTGATACAATTCCTGAAAAGTTAAGAATAAATAAATAAATAAGCCTACCAGAAAAAATTTAAAAAATGAAAGTCTTGCACAAAAAGGCTTAAGATGACATGTTTCTCCAGTGGTTCCAGCCTAATCTCCTCCTCTACAGCTCCCAAAGACTTGGAATTAAGAAAATAAATTCCTCTGAAGTGTGTGGTGTAAGCAGAGTGGTAGGCCAGCACAATTCAAGACCCCATCAAAGATAATATTTTGGAACCCATTAAATATGCTTTCTGAGGTATCATAATTTGTGGATTATATCTCTTCAACTAGTCAAACACTAGCAAAAGTTTCATTTTTTTATTGATGCCCACAACATTCCATGAGATTATGTGTAAGGACAAAATATATGGAGTATGGCATTAAGAAAATCACGCTCAACCACACAAAAGGATCAATTTGGACAGTGCACAATGCACCATTACATAAAACATACGCAACATCCCTCCCTGTATATTATCCCCAATTGGTAAAGCCATTAATATCCCATCAGAGATTCTATAAAAACAAGTAAACAAATATTGTAACTCCATCTGTGCATATCCAGATGAACTCATACACAGAATGACTGACATCCTAAGGCAGGAATTTTCAATCAAGGTTCCAAAGAATCCTAGGGTTCCTCCAGAGGTTGCTAGGGGTTCCTTAAGCAATGAGCAATTTCTGTCTCTTAGATAAGTTCCCACTGACACCAATATTCTTTTCAGTTATCTGTAGGGGAGGAAACTTCCCAGTGACCACAAGTGTAAGGAGCATTCTTCCCGCTGACCATCACACTACCATTTCATGAGTTGTACATATAGCAACTTTCAGTAGGGGTTCCCTAAGAACAGAAAGTTGTTTCAAGGGTTTCTCTGTGTTGAAAAGCTTGAAAAAGACTGTCCTAAGGTATACCCTCTGTAGACAAGAACCACCAAGCGGACCATATAAGAGAAAACAGCAGGCATCCATGCAATTCACACCATATTCATGTGCACTCCTGTGGAATTATTGCACCTCCATATGTACAATACCTATCAGCTGAGAAAACCAGAGTATTGTATCCCAATCTGATACAGATAAGATAATATTGGTGGCAGATGTCACGTCAAATGTATTGAGACGCTAGGGCCTGGAGATGGACGTCGACAACCTTTGCTGAGGTCAAATAACATCTTCCAGGTACCATGACACATGAGAAATTAACTTATATTCTCACCAATAACCATGCTAAATGCTTCAGGTTTTGGGGTCCATGGCTGGACCATGTCGATCAGCTGAGCATTGAGGGCTCCCTTCTCTGTCTGTAACCACTAGCTATGGCCAGGCGGGCCGCCGATTGAGCCACACGGGTATCCTTTTCCCCATACCCCTTCCCTGACTTGTCTACCGCTCTCTTTCTGTTCTTCTTTTTTTCTCTTTCAGTTGAACATACCATTATTTTGCTCACGTTACTATTGAATACTTAGCAAGCTCCCCCTCCTCCTGTCTCAGGTTGCTGAGTATCGATTTATGGACAGAGGACTCCTCATGGGCTTATCAATTACATGCCTCCATACCAAAATGTATAGTCTGCGTCCTTTTGCAAAATGTCTAAACAAACCTCATACCTACATTCTCTTTACTTCTGACTGTGTGGAGCTTTGATTGTTCTGAGCCTGCACTGTATTCCATCTTGCTATTCTGTATTTCTGATAATTCAATAACATTTTTTGTAGAACAAATGTATGGGGGGCAACACACTTCTACAGCAGGAAAGCATAGCAACAGTTCCAGCCACAGATCATGAGAACAGAACAGGATACAAATCCCATAGTTGATACAGACAGACAGATAGATGCAGTGACAACTGCTGTATCCCAGACATTTCAGGCATGGGACCCAATTCTGTTAGAATAGTATTGGCTGTACAATGATGGCCACCACACCACTGTAACCCAAATAAAAGTCAAATGAACAACTGAATGAGAGTCCTGAGCCCATAATTTAGAGGAATTTAAAAGTAGGCATCTGTTATCACCATTCAGAGGAATCAAATCCAAATTTAGTCAGGTGGGTATGGAGGTGGCCAGTGACAAAAATGAGATTTGGTAATAACGCCATGACAGGGTAGTATCAGACCGCTGTAATATTGGAACATAAACAACCAACCAGAAAAATGTGCTCTTATATGAGGATGACACGTATACTTAATCGTTCTAGTGATTATAACTTTCATAATTTCTAATGATCTTTTGCTTAAAAAAAGATAATTTAATGCAAACTTTGGTCACATTGAACTGAATTTTTCACCAGGCCAAATGTTCCTTTTCAATAGAAGAGAATAATTACAAGTCAAAACAAGAATTCATCCCTCAAAAACAACATCTGATCTACATTTAAAGTGATACTAAACCCATGACCCTGCATTCACTATATCTGGTCTCCTACAGTACAGAGAACATGGAAATGCAATTATTTTAGTAAATATAAACTGCTAAATACCTTTTCTCATCAGCAGTTAGAGCAGTCTTGTGATTTCAGCAGAGCACTGGTTAAAGCTTGTAGGAGGAGTTTTCTTTCTGCATTAGGAGGATGTGAAACCTCTGACCCTCGGTCTGGACAGTGCTGATTGGCCCTGTGCTGATCACATGAACTCTTCCAAGAAAAAAAAAAACTCTAGCAATACACACCAAACTGAGCATGTGCATGTGACTACGGATTCAGTCTGTATCAGGTGGTCATTTGGACAAGAGGAGGGACAGAGAAGAAAGGATCAAACAGCCTTTTTACACAATGCAAAGGAGTAACCCCTTAGGTTCCATAGTGAGTATAACAAGCACAGTGACTAAATGGTTAGCACGTCCGCCTGGCAGTACTAGGGTCATTGGTTTGAATTCCAACCACGGCACCACCTGCCTGGAGTTTGCATGTTCTCCCTGTGCCTGCGTGGGTTTCCTCCGGGTACTCCAGTTTCCTCCCACACTCCAAAGACATGCTGGTAGGTGAATTGGCTCCTGTTTAAATTGTCCCTAGTATGTGTATGTATGAATGTAAGTTAGGGACTTAGATTGTATGCCCCTTGAGGGTTAGGGACTGATGTGAATGTACAATATATATGTAAAGCGCTGTGTAAATTGATGATGCTATATAAGTACCTGTAATAAATAAACAAGCATGCTTTACTGCATATACAGACTGATTTTACTGTTGTGGGTTTAGTAACACTTTCTCTAAAACCTGCTGGCCGAGGACACACTCCTATATATTTTTACGCCTGCCCCAAATACGGAAAAACACAAAGGAGAACATTTTCTTTCTTTTTTTTTGTTGACAGGATATATCCTTTGCAAGCAGATTTCAGCTCAGACAGTACAAGTGACCACATGATGAGACATAGGTCAACACCTAATTTACCAACTTGATCAGCAGTTTGTAATTTTGATGAGCTTCAGAATGAGATTCTTGTAATAATACCTGAGCAGCTGTCTACTTTTCCATATTATACCTTGTACATTCTGACTGATGAACTGTTTGCATCTGTTTATATACTTCACAATTAAAGCAATTTTCTTTCTAAATAAAGAGTTTACAAAAACGTGCAACTGATTTCCGATATTTTCATCAAATTAACCATAATATCTCAGGATCATATGGCCAAGTATATGGCCAGCATAGGGTAGTTTGTAACATGCAAAGTGCGATAATCCCTAGCAAAAAAAAATATTTGTAACTGCAGTACACATAAATATAGTTTTCTGCGTTTCTACACCCTGCACATCATGTTGCCATGTGCACGTTAAAAAAAAAAAAAACTACATTTGATGTAAAGGAGATACAGGGGAATTTGCTGACTAATAGAATGGTTGCCATGGCGCTGTTACTTAAGCAATAGGAAGTTTGCAGCACTTTTCTAAATCTAGAAAGCTGATTAGGTCCTGGGGATCCTTGCTATTCTTCAGAAGACTAAATATTCAAATAATCTTATGAATGTTTTAAATGCTTGTTTTTATAAATATATATTACTATGTATAATACTTTGATAGGTTGCTTTGGGTTGCTCATTTCTACATCCCAATATTTATTTTTGTGTGGTGTAAATAGGTATTTATATATGCATGTGTACATATGACTACATATAAATGCGCAGTCTTTGACTAAACACGAGTCGGGTGGCATACCTCTCCCTGGCCTGTTAGATCGTGCACAAACAACTGTAACTAGGGGTAGAAGCCATTCCCCGTTTACATAGGACAGCAATATCTATTTTATATGAGCATACAGACTCTGTTTTTCCATTTAAAACAGCAACAGGCAGAGTGCTCTAACCTATCAGCGGTCATTTTCATCCTTCAAACCACTCTAAAAATAACAAACATGTCATACTTACTTGCTCTGTTGTCCCTAAATGCACATGTGAATGAGGCCTATGATAATGAAAAATCATCTTAATATGCCTTGTTATAGTTACTCAAGCTGAATTTAGGCTCCATCCACATGGGGCGTTTTGATACCACTGGTAACATTAGCTGTGTAAAGTCACATTAAAAACATGAGTTTTTCAGCTTTTTTTAGTGTTTTTGCATTAGCGTTTAGTGGCGTTTTTCCGCATTTTTAGCAGTTTTTTTTTACTAGAACAAAAAATTTGAGGGGTCAAAAAAATCTAAAAACACCGGTTTGCGGTCAGTGTTTTTCAGCATTAGAGCGTTTTTACAGCTAAAAAACGTCCTTGCCAAAAAACGTTGATTACAGTCTATGTGTGCATGGACACATAGGATAACAAGATGGGGGGTTTACTAGCTGTAGAAAAAAATGTCAAAAGCCAAAAACAGCCGCTGTAAAAACATCCAGTGTGCATGAGGACTAAAGCTAACATTCTTTTGTGTCTCCATCATTCTGTTGATGGAGTGAACATAACAAAGCAAAAGGGTTTTCAATCTTATAAGATGGTGATGACTGAATCTACTTTGACTTGCTAAACAGGAGACATGGCCACATAGGAACTGTAATCCAAATTTCAAGTGGTTTCTAAACTGACGCAGCCGAAAAAAGGTTAAAGTTAAAGTGGAACTAAAAACATAAACTAAATTTTGGCAAGAGACTTACATTTCCTCCCAATCAGTATACTGGCAAATAGAGTTTTATGCTGCCCCAGCCAGGAGGGTTAGTATTAATATGTTTCAAGGGTCTTTCTTGGCTGGCTTTTGTTGCTCTGACCCACTGGTCTTGTAAAATATAAAATGGGACAGGGGTCCATCTCAGAGAGTCTCACACTCAAGAAGTGAGTAGGTGCACATACTATCTGCCATATTGCCTTCACTGAGGTCCATCCACACAGCCTTCTGCCAATTCTGGAGCACCTATGGATCAAAGAACCTCTACAGAGTACAGGGCCACTAAGACAAAGTGCCGAAAGACACTGATGCTGGAAATCTGCCATGAATTAACTTTTACCTGTGCAGGTATGCTGGGGTAGCCACAAGCTAGGGTATCATTTAGGGAAAGACTGTTGCTTTTTGTTCTACTGTTATGCCACACTGTTTAAGTAAAGCTTTTCAAAATTTGCCTTTGCCTGGTCTGAAATTACTAAAAGGGTGTAACGCAAGTAACTGGGACATTGGGGTATGAAGACAGCAGTAAAGGAGTTATTACAGTGTGAAGACCAAAGTGGTTACGAAGGGTAAAGAAGGTTTCTCTACAAGCCTGTCGTAAGCATGTACATGTGGCAGGTGGGATAGCCTCTTGCAGGAGTTGTTGTTTGTACTCTCTCTGTCAGTAGGTCCATCTCTCATAGCAACAGGAGCAGATCAGCACCGCAGAGGTCCTCGGCTGCTGCACAGGTATGGAAGAAGAGTCAAGTGAGTGCACACATGGAGTCTGCACTAGGTGCACAGCGGGACCCCATTCCGTTACTGGGAGTGAGGTAGCTAAGATACTCTGGAGAGGTGGAGAGGACATCGGCTCTGCGTGTCCCTCCTAAATGCAACAGTGACCATGGTGGTGTAAACTAGCATCAAGAGGGTTTATTAGAGCTCAGTCGTCTGTTCAAGCAAAGGTATCCTATGTGTATGGCAGCGACCCTGTTCAAAGTGCCTAGTGTAGCCCAGAAGAACCCACCCTGGGGTAGGCCTCCTATGTGACCCATACTCGGGGCCCAACGAGGAGGAGAACTGCCGCCTGGCAGTACTAGGGTTGTAGGTTTGAATCCTATCCACGGCACCACCTGCCTGGAGTTTGCATGTTCTCCCTGTGGGTTTCCTCCCACACTCCAAAGACATGCTGGTAGTTTAATTAGATCCTGTCTAAATTGGCCCTAGTATGTGTATGTATGAATGTAAGATTGTATGCACCTTGAGGTTTAGGGACTGATATGAATGTACAATATATATACGTATGTAAAGCACTGCGTAAATTGACGGTGCTACCTTAATAAATAAATAATAAATCCTAAAAACAGAAAAGATACGAGCGCTGGATAAACAACCAAAGAGCGACTAGCATGAAAGGCAAACACCAGGAGCCTCAAAAGAAAATGTATCAAACAACCATGCAGCGCTAATAAATACAATGATGCATGCAAATAGTCATACGGTGCATGTAATAACTGGTAAAGTGAACACCACTTAATACTGAAATAGATCTTAGAAATTATCTAAAAAGTCCAGGAATAATAATGATGGTGAAAAAAATTTTCAACAAGAGTGTTCTTGCGGTGCATAATATAAAGAATTTCAAGGCAAAAAGGTGACACAATAAGTGACTTCTGTGACCATATTCCTCCCACAGAAATGAGTGTAGATTGCACTAACCAGAAAGCGCAATGATAATGCGCATTTGAGTGTTAACCAACTCCTGGTCATCCGGCTACTGAAAACTGGAACTGGATAACAGAGTGGTCATCTGGCCTGCATCAGCTGGGCAAACATCACAAGCTCAGGGTCACCAGATATCAGAGGACGTGTAGTCGTCTCACCACCGGGGGGAGTCTAACCAATCATGATGTGGCCATCAGATCATCCCAATAAGCCTTGAAGGAGGGGGGGGGGGTTCGGAAGTAACGAGCCAAGACAAAAGAAGATTCGGATAGTGTAGTACTTTATTATCCACAAGGGAAAAATAGACAAATAGCTGAAAAATACTACTCACATGTGTAGTGAGCAGCTGGTAGCAGGGAATTCCAAAATGGCCACCGGCCGTCCACAGGGGCCATGCGGTGTGACGTCACAGGGTACCTCCCTTGTGGATAATAAAGTACTACACTATCAGAATCTTCTGTTGTCTTGGCTCGTTACTTCCGAGCCCCCCCCCTCCTTCAAGGCTTATTGGGATGATCTGGTGGCCACATCATGATTGGTTAGACTCCCCGTGGTGGCGAGACGACTACACGTCCTCTGATATCTGGTGACCCTGAGGTTGTGATGTTTGCCCAGCTGATGCAGGCCAGATGACCACTCTGTGATCCAGTTCCAGTTTTCAGTAGCCGGATGACCAGGAGTTGGTTAACACTCAAATGCGCATTATCATTGCGCTTTCTGGTTAGTGCAATCTACACTCATTTCTGTGGGAGGAATATGGTCACAGAAGTCACCTATTGTGTCACCTTTTTGCCTTGAAATTCTTTATATTATGCACCGCAAGAACACTCTTGTTGAAGATTTTTTTCACCATCATTATTATTCCTGGACTTTTTAGATAATTTCTAAGATCTATTTCAGTATTAAGTGGTGTTCACTTTACCAGTTATTACATGCACCGTATGACTATTTGCATGCATCATTGTATTTATTAGCGCTGCATGGTTGTTTGATAAATAATAAATCCTGCAGAGCTCCTTCTCTGTAACCAGTAGCCAGCTGCGTAGACTTACACAGGCTCCCTGTACACCTAATGGATGAATCCATGGGCATCCCACAGATTTCTTTGCAGTTGGCTAACACTATTTCAGTACTGAGCCCATTCAGCATAGCATAGTAAACAGAACAGGAACATAATGGGCAGGCAACTGAAGGCAATACCTGCTCAAAATGATCTATGTGCCTCCCTGCATATCAATATCTATATTCATAATACATATTAAATGTCCAATTATTTTGTCCACAGTAAGAGAGTTGTCCCATCAAATATACAATGCCATCCCTAGTCAGTGTCTGGTACACCTCTGGGTCTTCCAGCTGCCATCACAGCAGCCTCTGATCCAAAATCTGCATTTTTATATACTGTTAGTGCTAAGAATGGCACGGGAACCTTTGGAATGCAAATTACACCTTCAGTTTACATCTAAAGGACTGTTTTCTTTTCTAAAATTTTAATACAGTTATAGTACACTTACTGTACTGTGAAGGTAGACTGTTAAATCTGTTATTTATTCAGAATAAAAGCATTCAAGTGCTTGTCACTTCTACCTATTATGAAAACAATCGTATTAGATTGTAATGCTTTCCATCAATTAATGCAGAAATTTTGGAGTTTAAATAATGTTGGCTAACTGAAGTTAATAAAGATTCAATAAAGATTTGGGGTGCCTTATAGATCTTCCACAGGCTTTATACATTTATACATAAAAAGCCTGAATATGGGATCTAAGACATCTTGCAAGCTTACATGTTTAATCTTTAAAGCAAACAGTTAATGATCATAATAGAACTGAATGGGAAATTGGTAAAATCGAGGGTCATAGCATTCAAGGAGGTTTAACCTGAACAGATCAAAGCCTAAGTGCAGCCAAAATACACAAAAATAAGAAGGGACATAACTTACCATCAGTAGGATATGTCCCTTGTGCTGAAGTCTTTTCTGTTTGGTGAAATCCTCCTCTTTTCATGTCCGCCACCACTGCTGCTGTAATCTTCCAGTGTGGCAAGGGTAAAAGAATTGTGGCAGTTGTCACAGACTATTATCAAGAGTGCCAGACTATGCCCACCATTTCCACTCAGCTGCTCCATTCACAGAAGCCATACTACAGGTTCTAAGAATGAAACAGGATCTATAAAAAGATGGGGCAGACCTTTCAGTCATCTGCCTGTCCTCTATTCATGGATCACATTTCATTCATAGAAGATGTAGTACTGGCTTCTATAAATGGTGGAGTTTGGAGAAAAGGGTGGGCAGAGTCAAACACTCTTTATGAAAGAATGTAACAGCTCCCACAGTTATATTAACCCTCACTGCATTAGACGATTATGGTGGGGGGGCATGGATGGAGGAGGTTATCACCTAACAAAAGAGGCATCAGCACAAGGGACATATCCTATTGACTATAGTGATATGTCCATTGTGCTGATTTTTTTTTTTTTTTTATTTTGGCTACACTTGGGCTTTAAAATGTACACAGAACATCCCTTTAAATAACCAAACAAAATAATGCATTTCTGAATTATGATTTTGTTTTTTGTCATACAGTACTTTCAACCCTTAAAACAACTCCAGGACTCACAGAAAATAATATGGAGAAGGAGCACAAAAGTGTCTAATAATTGTTCGCCTAACAAGGAATAAGCTGGCATTTATTTTATTTGAGGTAAGGTGAGCACACCTTAGGAATGGCCTGTTACACCCAGCTGCGTCATAACGAGCCATAGGCAGAGAGACTGCATACCTGAGCGGCATGCCCATTGCTTTCAGGCTGTTATTACTGCCAACTCACCCAACAGCTAAAAAGGGGCCTCTCTGTCATCCTCAGCCCAGAAAAACGATGTCTAGTACATGGAGACACAATAAAAATAACTCTTGTAAGCCCCATTCAGCACAATTTTAAACAAGTTTTTAAGAAGGAAAATCAAATGATAATCTTGAAGATAATACTGGTGAAGTCAGAGTACAATGTTGCAGAACAGACTGAATCTGGGTAAAAATAACTTGCTTAAGAGCCACATAAACTGTTGGCATTATATAACTCCTGTACAAGATTTGGGCACCTTTTATTAAAGGAAACCTTTCGTGCAAAGAAACATGGAGGCTGCCATTGAAAACTTCTCATTCTACAAATGCCAGTTGTCTGGCTGTCATACCGAACCCTCTGGCTCTCAGTCACTAACCCATAAGATTAAAACTTTTGACTCTACTTTGACTTATGTACTTGTTATGGGTCAATCATTTACAGTATTGAAGTCAGCATAATAGCCAGGCAGCATTGGGACAGAGGATAGCAATGGCATCTTCTGTGGACCAAAACTCGTAGTTTAGAAAAATAGTGATCCAATAAGTGAGGGTCCACAGGGGGTCCTTAAATTTACAAAGGTTCCCATCCATTGGAAATAAGATGTCCCATGGTGATCAGGCTCAGATCATGTCTCCCGAACCCAGCAGCCTGCTGGAAGTCAATAGGTGGTAAGGGAGCAGCGATGGAGGAGAGACACATCATTGGTTCAGGCAGCAAGGGAATTTCTCCACGGGATAATCTAAGTTAATTGATAGAAAACTGTGCCTGGCAACAATTGTCCTACATGGGCTTTATGCAAAATGGCAGCACCCACACAGAAGTTTGTTTTAAAGTTCAACACCCAGCAACTACAAAAAGGATCCCTTGCAGTGGAGCTGTGCCCACACTACAAAGGGTTAATTGGTTGTTTAGGTCTAGAGGAGTATAAAAAGATCAGATTTTTTTTATTTAAATCCGGTTTTTTTTATTTAAATCAGATTTTTTTTTAAATAAAATGCTTTTTGAGGAAAATATATTACCATCCAAAGGTTATTCCATCATGAAATAAAGATTAGTTTTTTAATTATGTAGAATAAGGCTGTATATGTTTAATTTTTTTGGTAAATAAATTCCATTAATCCATTCACAATGTCATGCTCTTCCAGAGGTTTTTGTAAGATTATTGGGCAGTTTCTCTGCCTACAAGATATTATCACAGATGCTTGGTTTACTTTTGCAGTTCTCAAAACTGAATTTGACTCAGCGGAGATCACATGCCTCTTCTTCACAGCAAAAATGTTATAACATGAACACAGTTAAGAAAAAGACCTTAATCCTAACTTCTACAAACCTATGAATACAGAATCAACCCCTTCAGTGCTAAGTTTCAAGAAGTTCAGTGAATAGAAGAGAAACAATATTTTTCTGATTGTTTGGAGTGGAATAGATCTGCACAAGAAGAAAGTGAAACTAAGTGTGAGGAGGAAGGGGCTGACAGTCTAAGTTTCTTAAAATATATTTATTTTGTTTAGCCAAATTAGTTAACAAACATGGATGTTTGTTTAAACAAATAACATATGCTGGAATGTTATTGTTTCAGTTGAATAAATCTATTTAAATTGCTATTATTAAGGTAATGATTATTTTTCTCCTTCCTAAGTACAACAGAAAAGTTGTCCAAATACGAATGATTAACCTATTAAACTGGGGATAAAAAAACTAATATGAAAAGTTGTTATTCTAAAAATCTTCATCTACTTGCATATTAAAGTTATACCAGCAAGAATTAGTCTTTATGTAGAAAACTATGATTTAAATCAAGCCTTACTAACTAGTGATTTAAATCAGTTTGATTTAAATCAAATCCACCCTGCCTGCACTCCATCAAAAACTGAAAAAAATGTGCCTTTAGTTATACTTTATGTGATTTTATTCTTTGCAATGCTTATGTATGCTATATACACTATATTGCCAAAAGTATTGGATTCAGGTGTTCCAAACACCTCCATGGCCACAGGTGTATAAAATCAAGCACCTAGAGATGCAGACTGCTTCTACAAACATTTATGAAAGAATGGGTCGCTCTCAGGAGCTCAGTGAATTCAAGCGTGGTACCATGATAGGTTGCCACCTGTGCAATAAGTCCATCTGTGAAATTTCCTTGCTACTATTTCACGGTCAACTGTTAGTGGTATTATAACAAATTGGAAGCAACTGGGAACAACAGCAACTCAGACACGAAGTGGTAGGCCACATAAAATTACAGCGCTGGGTCAGCGCATGCTGAAGCATACAGTGTGCAGAAGTTGCCAACTGTCTGCACAGTCAGTAGCTAAAGACCTCCAAACTTTATGTGGCCTTCAGATTAACACAACAACAGTGCATAGAGAGCTTCATGGAATGGGGTTTCCTTGGCCAAGCAGCTGCATCCAAGCCTTACATCACCAAGTGCAATGCAAAGCGTAGGATGCAGTTCTGTAAAGCACTTGCAAGGAGAACGGTACTTGACTCACTGCACTGTGCCAAGTATAAAGTTTGGTGGAGGGGGGATTATGGTGTGGGGTTGTTTTTCAGGCGTTGGACTTGGCTCTTTAGTTCCAGTGAAGGGAACTCTTAAGACGTCAGCATACCAAGACATTTTGAACAATTTCATGCTCCAAACTTTTTGAGAACAGTTTGGGGATGGCCCCTTCCTGTTCCAACATGACTGCGCTCCGGTGCACAAAGCAAGGTCCATAAAGACATGGATGAGCCAGTTTGGGGTGGAGGAACTTGACTGATCTGCACAGAGTCCTGACCTCAACCCGAAAGAACACCTTTGGGATGAATTAGAGAGGAAACTGCAAGTCAGGCCTTCTCATCTGGTATCAGTGCCTGACCTTACAAATGCGCTTCTGGAAGAATGGTCAAACATTCCCATAGACACACTCCTAACCCTTGTGGACAGCCTTCCCAGAGGAGTTGAAGCTGTTATAGCTGCAAAGGGTGGGCCAACTAAATATTGAACCCTATGGACTAAGACTGGGATGCCATTAAAGTTCATGTGTGTGTAAAGGCAGGCATCCCAATACTTTTAGCAACATAGTGTGGTTTTGCTTCATTTGCACTATGTTAGTAGAATAGAACTTTTTTTATGTAGGTAGTCATCCCCAGACATGTGAGCTCAGGGACAATGTACTCTTGTGATCATAGCAGATATGCTTAGCACTGGTCAAAACCAAAAATGTAGAGGCATTAAAATCGCATAAAAAATTATTCAAAATCACGTCAAAGTCGCACTATAAAATTGCAAAATTGTATTGAATTGCAGCCTCAGTAGTATGAACCTAGCCTTAGCTGGAGCTTTGATATGTCAGTCAAGTCTATATAAATCTGCTAGTGGGGCAGCACAGTGACTTAGGCTGGCCATACACTATACAATTACAGGTACTCCAGTTTCCTCCCCAACTCCAAAGACACGCTAATAGGTTAATTGGCTCCTGTCTAAATTGGCCCTAGTATGTGTATGAATGTGAGTTAGGAACCTTAGATTGTACACCCCTTGAGGGTTAGGGACTGATGTGAATGTACAATATATGTATGTAAAGTGCTGCGTAAATTGACAGCACTATAGAAGTACCTGAAATAAATAGTCTAGCACTACCCTCTCTCCAGACTGACAATGCTACCATTCAAAGGTGTCTTCATTGCTCCTCCATTCATAGTGGAGACACCCTAAGACAGGAAGTGCGTTCCTGGCTAGATCACCAGTTGTAAAATAAACAGAAAAAAAAGACTATGCAGCCACCATATCTGAGCTGTGATATGTTACATCATGTTTTGGGGTTTAAGGAGACGTTCCACCCATTTTTTCATGTTCCTTGCAACACAATGCTCACCCACAGAACAGTCTGTAATGGCAATTATTTTTTTTCTAAATACCTTATTTTTCTATATGTAGTCTACACTTCCAGTCCCGGCCGCCTAGGCGATTTTGTCATTAGGCGATTCCCTAGGACTTCTGGGATATCGCTGTCCTCTATCTCAGGAACCTTCAGACTGCACTTGCCTTCCTTCTAGGTGTTGATTGACAGGTTGACATAACAACGGGGCGGGAACTTCAGCTGACACTGCCATTATTATGGCAATCTGTAAGCAACACAATGCGCCACAGGAGGTGCATGCTGCACGGAATCCCAGAAGCAAGTAGGAGTGGACTTCAGATGCCCACACTAGTAATGGCCGCTGCCTGTCTGCTGGGATCCTGTGATGAATGTCATATTTACAAGTTAGGGCTCATGTACACAGGGCATTTGGAAAACTCTTCTGAACGATGGAAAC
This sequence comes from Staurois parvus, assembly GCF_062004578.1. Taxonomy (NCBI): domain Eukaryota; kingdom Metazoa; phylum Chordata; class Amphibia; order Anura; family Ranidae; genus Staurois; species Staurois parvus. The sequence continues at coordinate 4,011,149 of NW_028318157.1, forward strand.
TGACTGCTGGAAAACGTTGGTTAAAAAACGTCAGTTTAGCCGCGTTTGCATACAGCGTTTATGTGCATTTGGTTTAGAAGCGTTTTTAAAAGATAACCTCAGGAGACCTTCCCAAATGCCCAGAATGCACTGAAAAATAGTAAAAAATTAAAGCGGAGTTCCACTCACCCAGTCAAAAAACAAAGTCAGCAGCTACAAAAACTGTAGCTGCTGACTTTTAAAAAACAGCCACTTACCTGTCCCTCTGTCCCGCGGTGTGTCCCCTGCAGCCTGTTTCACTGTCCGTCCTGTATTCCAGGCGTTGGCATCTTCAGTGTGGGTACCCGGCTGTGACAGCTTGCGCTGCACTTCATGAATGGTCCTGTAGTCTTCTGGGACCTGTCACGTGTTCCAAAAGACTACAGGGAGGGAGGACACCTTCCGTTGCCAATTGCCTAGGCGATCGGACCGGAAGTGGGAGTGCGTACCTGTCAAATTTGGGTACCCTCTCCCCTCCCGCCCCCCAGTGGTGCCAATCCATAATGGGGAGTGGGGGAACAGTCCTTAAAGCAGAACTTCCCCTTTTGGGTGGAGCTCCGCTTTAACTATTTCAAACAATTTGAGAGGAACAGAGAGAGCAGAAGCAGAGAGAGCAGTATGTGTTGAGATGACCTGTCTTTTCTGGTTGTATTCACTATGGATCCCATCATGAGAATAATGCGGCGCGTTCTACCATTTTTTGCTTTACACAAAACCTGGAACTGACTGCGCTGGTGTACCGGGTCCATTTGAATACATGGAATACACTTTGCAAGCATTTCTGATGATTAAAAAAGACTCTGGACAGCATCTGGACATGGAACAGTTAAAAAACGCTTCTAAACACAAATGCTTATAAACATGGTTAACCGCATTTTTTCGCGCATTTACTAGCGCTTTGTGTTTGAAATGCTGGTAAAATCTACTCCTGAACGCAAGTTTTGTGCGTTCAAAAAAAACGTCTGTAAACTCAACTGCCTGTAAACGACAATGTGTACATGGACACATAGGAAAACATTAGGGAGAGTTCAGGGGCTGCTGAAAAAAACGTTGACCAGCTGCTGAACGTCATTTTATCAGCTGCAGTGTACATGAGCACTAAGAAGAAGATATACACTTACAACAGAATTCTATTTATATTGTGCAACTACAGAAAATCACGGGGGTGCCTTTTGGAGAAAACAGCCAAGAAGACTGGAGCTCCGCTTTAAATAAACTTTTAGTATTCTGCTCTTAGTAAGGAGATGTAAATACCGTTTAATTCTTTCATTCTAATGTTAGACCTAGCATCCTGTAGTTTATTTTCACTGGACCTAAAATTTACATATAGACAAAACTTTTTTTCCTGTGTCCTGTAGGGGAGATTTCCCTTCACTGCCTGTTCCACAGCCACATCAGGAAGTAAGATGAAAAGTCTCCATGGTGAGATAGTGAGAGAAACCCCCTCTAAGCCAGTTGTCACCAATGAGGAGTTCCTCTCACCCTCTGTTCCTGTGACATCTGTAAAATTGCTTTCTTTGCCCAAAACACCAGTCACCAGGACAAATAGTGAGAATGAATGTATCCACAGGGGTTACAGCCTGCAATAAAACCTGACAGGGGTTTTGACATTGCCTTACTGTAAGAAATGGTGGTTCACACCACAAAAACACAATACGGATGCGTATTTGCATTTTTGAAGCGTTCTGTTGCGTTTTTGATGACTTCCGATGCATTTTTTACCTCTTTTTTCCTTCACCTTAAATAAGGTAAGCATTCTAGTGCATTTTTAGTGCATTTAGGGTCATTATGGTGCATTTTATATGTGTTTTACTGTGTTCCAGCACAGTTCAGTACAGAAAAAAATGCAGCATGTTTTTTCTGGAACTGGAACGCACTGAAACTGACCGCACTGATGTGAACTATGTCATTGTAAACCATATAGCCCACTATCCATGTGTTTTTGATGCAGAAAAATAAAAATGAATTAGACTGCATGTGGTGTGAACCAGCCCTTGAACTAAGAAAAAAAAAAAAAGATGTGGAAAATGTCTTGTGGACACCCTTAGGCTACGTGTACACTAAGCTCACTTGAACGCCATGCTCTCCTGGCCAATGGAGCGGCAAAAGCGCATGTAAACGCAATACCCCATTTAGCTGTGTATACCCACGTTTGGCACTTGGGCATTTATTTATTTAATTGGCGAGAGCACTTACGCGGCTTAACGCGGCTAGCAGTTAGGTGTGTTTACATGCATTTTTGCCATGATTTGTGTTTTTTTTGCCCAAAATGTTCCTCTCCTGTACGCAATTCTTCTGCATTCAGGAGAAGGACATTTAACTTCTGCTAAACACCCTATGTGTACATGGACACTTTGGCTTTTTTTGAGTTGAGTTCAGGGGCTTTGCCAGAAAAAAAAACACCAAGAGCTCCTAAACTCATGTTTAGGAGCAGCAGTGTACATGAGGCCGTATTAGTCAGTCTGTGGAAGATGATGGAAAGACACAGACAGGTAATTAAAGCAAGGTAAGATATGTATGGTTGTCTATCAGCTGAAAATATAACAACCAATAGGACTTCAATGCAAAGCAACAAACTAAAGAATCTGAACTGCAATGGTGATAGAAACCTCTTTTGAATGAGTGGGCTGCAACTAGTGACCTCTCCTTCTGATAATTCTGGTCGCCTGGCTGTTATGCTGAAATAAGCGATTTTATCTGAACTCCATGATAAAAAAAAATTTATTGTTTAAATACAAAAGTCATGTATTCTTTCTTGAATCTTGGTTTACTTTGTGTATATTTTCCAGATCTATGCAGTAATCCAGTGTGGTTCTTTGTCTCTGTGAAGGAACGTATTCTGATTAAGACCAGTCACTGCTGCTCTCTCTCCTTGAGCAGGGTGGCTGGTCTTGTCTCCACCCATCCTGTACTTTTCTGCAGACAACTTGCAGTGGGTGGAGCCTGCTGGGTCCCTCCTACAGCTCTGCTCTCTGCACAGTCTATCTGCAGCACAGAGAGCCTCCATTCACACTGGGTGTTTTGATAACGATGGTAACGTTAGCTGTGTAAAGTCACATTAAAAATGTCAGTTTTTCAGCTTTTTTAGCATTTTTGCATTAGCGTTCAGCGGTGTTTTGTCGCATTTAGCAGCGTTTTTCCACATTCGCATTTTTTAGCATTTTTGTTTGGTCAAAAAAAGTCCAAAAACGCTGGTTTGCGGCAATTTACCGCGTTTTACCACATTTTGGCGCGTTTTTCAGCATTACAGCTAAAAAAAACTCCTCTAGAAACCCACTAGTCCTGGGTTTTTTTTCCAGCCAAAAAACATCCCTGCCAAAAAACATTGAATACAGTCTATGTGTGCATGGACACATAGAATAACATGCTGGGGGGTTTACTACCTGTAGAAAAAAAACGTCAAAAGCCAAAAACAGCCGCTGTAAAAACGTCCAGTGTGCATAAGGACTGATAGTTCCACTGCTTTTTTACAAGGTAATACAGTATAACAATATTACAAATTTAACCACACATATTCATTGTGAAATTACTTGTAACCAGGGGCGGACTGACCATTTGGAAACTCGGGCACTGCCCGAGGGCCCGGGGTCAGTAGGGGGCCCCATGAAATGCCCCTGGTACCTTTTTCATAGGCTTTTTTGAGTTTGGGCAAGGACACAGGGGCCCCATGATCCCCTATTGCCCCGGGGCCCCATGAGTTGTCAGTCCGCCCCTGCCTGGTACCTTTAATTGGCTTTTTCATAGACTTTTTTTGGGTGTGGGCAAGGACACAGGGGCCCCATGATCCCCTATTGCCCAGGGGCCCCATGAGTTGTCAGTCCGCCCCTGCTTGTAACTATAAGTCCTCATGCACACGGGACATTTTGATAATGCTGGTAACGTTAGCTGTGTAAAGTCATGTTAAAAGCGTGAGTTTTTCAGTTTTATGCGCTTTTGCATTAGAGTTTAGCGGCGTTTTCCCGCATTTGCATTTTTAGTGTTTTTGGTCTAAAAAAGTCCAAAGACTAGTTTTACTGCGTTTTTCAGCATTAGAGCGTTTTTAGAGCTAGAAAACTCCTCTAGGAACCCACTGATCCTGGGTTTTTTTCCAGAAAAAAAAATCCCAGCTAAAAAACGTTGATTACAGTCTATGTGTGCATGGGCACATAGGATAACATGCTATAAACGTCAAATGTGCATGCAGTGTGAAAAGTGATCACATCGCCATCTTTGGAAGTGTTTTTTTAATGCTTTTCATTATTCCTAAACTAGTAAGTAGGATTTTTATTTGCACAAATAAAGGCTTATCAAACATATTGCACTATGAGAGGTATGCTTTATCTTCCATGACACTATCTTGGTATCGTATTGGGGAGGATTCACTGAGGTTGGTGGCGTTCACATCCTGATTTGCAAGGTTTGGGAGATCTTTGATTCTGACATTGCATGGAAATCTGGATGATGTCTTACAACGCAATACCAGTAAAGACCCCCTATAATTCTGGTAAGACTCCATTTATTCACATGGTGCTGGTGCACATATTGGCAAATAATTGGATGTAATAGGATTCACAGCAACAATATCACATCTAAAGAACTGGAGATCAATCAGCTTCATTATTGATTGTGGAGCTCTGTATCTACACGGACTTTATTGTCTTTTGTATAGACTATACATGTCAATATTTATTTGTATTTTTTCACTAATTTGATCACTTTTCATAGTTACGAGTGATTTCACAATGAATGTGTGGGGTTAAGTTTGTAATATTGTTATACAGAGTACAATATTTTATTTATTATTATTTATGAGAAGAGAGGATATCTTCTTAAATATTTGCATATTTAGAAAAACTGGGAATTTGCGCAGTTTGACTTGTTTTTATTAATATCTCAGCTTTCAGATGTATTTAGCTGCACACAAAATTGATTTATAACCTTTGTATTTATTGGGAAATACAGTATACATACAGTATGGGGTGTTTGTGCCCAGAGTTCAGAATTAAATTTTTTTGTCCGATCCACTACAAAATTGTAGGAGCTTTTACTTCAGATGCATTGTTCTTCTGACTCGCTGATTAAAGAAGTCCTGAAATGAGAGAATTAAATTGAGAGTGCCAGGCAACTAGCATTTTCAGGAGGTCAGCAATGGCACCCCAATAATTCTCTCAACACAAGCTTCCTTGAAATTATTCAAAGTACTACACCATCTTCTATTTTCAATGTTTGTTGATTTTGCTATTTTTTGTACATATGAATGGAAAAGATCTCCAAATTAAAAATGAAAGCAACCCAACATTATTATTGAAAGGAATACTGATTTTCACACTTAAGGAGGCCAAACATTATTCATTTTTTTTGTTCACTCAGCAGGTTGCATGAAAAAAATGACCCGAATCCTCCATCCACATTGAGTGTGTGGATAGGGAAATTGGGTCATTTTATTCTGACAGCCTTTCCGCTGCCAAAATATACTGATCAGTGTTGCCGGCGGCTGCACAGAAGTTGATCAGTAGATTAACTTCTGTACAATCAGCCTACCCATGCATGGATCAATATTTGGCCAGTCCCTGCTGAACCGACCAAATTTCGATCCATGAATGGCTGGCTTAAGGCCTCATGCCTATGGGTGGCTTGGTCTCTCAGCAGCAAATCCGGGCACTTTCAGGTGCCCAAGGGGCACAGGGGCAGCATTCAGTAAGCAGCGTGAAAAAATATTTGACAGGATGAACTACATAGTGGCTGGATGGTATACCAAGCAGTACCCATGTTCAATTGAGGACGTATGCCCCAACCACAGAATTCCAGTATTTACATATTTTCTTTAAATACCGGACAATTCTTCTGTCATTTATGGCTGCAATCTTTCTTGGTCTACCTGACCTTGGCTTGGTATCAAGAGATCCCCGAACTTTCCACTTCTTAATAGGTGATTTAACAGTACTGATTGGCATATTCAAGGCTTTGGACATCTTTTTATGTCCTTTTCCATCATTATAAAGTTCCATTACCTTGTTACACAGGACTTTTGGCAGTTCTTTTCTGATCCCTATGGCTGAGTATCTAGCCTAGTCAGTGCTTCCACATAAGAGCTAACAAACTCATTGACTATTTATACACTGACACTAATTGCAATTTAAAAAGCCACAGATGTGGAACATTAACCTCTAACTAGCATTTTAACCCGTGTGTGTCACCTTGTGTGTCTGTACCAAGGCCAAACATTCCAGGGTATGTAAACTTCTGATCATGGCCATTTGGGTGATTTCTGTTATCATTATGATTTAAAAAGGAGCCAAACAACTATTTGACAATAAATGGCTTCATATGATCATCATCCTTCAATAAAAGACAATTTTTTGGCATGATTAGTCATATTTTCAATATCAATGCCAAAATTTCACAATTTCTGCCATGGTATGCAAACTTTTGAGCACAACTGTAGCCAGTGAAGTGACTGTCTTCAGGTGATACACAGAGATGAAACAAAACCTCCAACATAAGTTGTACCTGGTTATTTACAGGCATCTTTCCCCTACATCAAATCAATGTGCAGAACTTACACAGGACCTCCCAGCTCTCAAAAGTAGGGGGAGGGGAGCTGAAATTAAATCAATGAGAAGCGCTCTGAGAGCTGATTGGAGGGAAAGGACACACCCCCTTCACACAGCACACAGTAACAGAGCTGAGGCTGTCAATCACAGGCTGTGCCCTCCCCTGTCACTATTTTTCTCTAGGTGTCAGGAAAACCCCTCAGAAGTGACTGATGCAGGTAGCAGAGGAACAAGGCAGTGGACAGATATCACACATAGTACTCTGAGCTGAGACAAGCACACTATATAGAGCTATATGCTTTGTTCACATTTCATGTCTGGGGATTACAACCACTTTAAGTAAGATTCAGTTTATGGTCTCACTGGTGGCTCTGCCTCTCGGGGTGGACAAGTCCATCCTAATTGCAGAAGAGCCAAAAACTGCTTAGGGGTTGAAATTATCCATAAATGCTCAGTCATCAGTTTTACAGGAACTAGTCAATGATAACTGTACATGAAAATAGAAAAAAATGAAAGTGTCAATTTCATAGACATCTAGAATTCAAAGTATTATTATTGACCTCTACATTCCTTTTAGCCCAGGACTGTAGGAATACAACAATCCATGTAGCCAATGCAAGGTAGCAAAAGTCTATAAGCTTTTCCTATAGCATTCAATTGAAGCACATGACCTTTTCATATTTTACAGTGTATTTCCACTTGTGCAGTCAAATTTTGAAAACCCCACTATATGTTTGTTATGTGTTCCCATTCACACAGCATGCCTTTTTTTTTTTTAAATGATTACAGAGCAAGTCTGTCCCAATAAAAAGGCTTAGGATAGGATGTGTTTCCTGTCATTATCATACAATGGTGAAGCCCAGCTTGTAAATCCTTAACCCTTTGTTAGGACAGTGAGTGTTTAAATCTAGTTTGCAACTGTTAATGCGATCTGGAAGCACAGTTCCGTTAAATGCTAAGTTCACATTTTGCACCACTGCACCTGTGACAGGTGTCTTCTCTCTGTCACATTTAAACATGGCACAACTGTACAGGGCTCTACCTGCACAGCCATGTCATTCACATGGATCTGTGAATGAAAGAACTATAAGTCCAGTCTTCCACAGCAGCAGACAGACTTGTAGTTCTCAGTGTACGAGTGGGGTAATCAGTGCACTCATAGTCCACTGAATATTCCCTCAGCTCTCTAACTAGCCTGTACTGAGGAATGGGCAGAGCTGGAGAATTATTTTTGGAGAACACGGATCTAGTGGTACTAAAATGGTAAGCAGCTATTAAAAATGAAGTTATGCTATGTGAATGGGAACACTATAAAGTAGGTAAACTGCAAATGAATGACTGCAACAATGGTATTACACTTTAAAGAAAACATTTTCTAAGAGAGAAAAGAGGGTTGCCACCATTGCTGACCTTCTTGTCAAAATTCTGTCTGGCTGTCATCCTGATCCTCCAGCATCAATGCTTTGAGTCATTTACTTTTAGTTGATACACAGAGATACACAGAGTTTTGTTAGAACTTCTCATCTGCATCCTCTAATATTGAAGCAAGAGGAATAGCATGTCAGCCAGGCAGCTAGCAGTTGCAGAATGAGAAACTGGCAATAGTAACGTTCATGATTCATTCACAAAATGTTTCCTTTTAATGTGAATAACTTTACAGTAGTTTATACTTAAACTCAATAGAGGAGAGTGCCTCAAGTGTGGCCCCTGACATCACCAAAGGGCCACACATTATATTCAACACATATAAAGCTAAAGAAAGTTGTCAGAGACTGCAGACATGCAACAGGAGATGGGCAAGGACTACAGGCATGAAACTATTAGAGATCACGAAATTGGGAAACACAGATTATTGTCTACAGGGACCCCAAAGGCCACAGAAAAGGACTGCATGTGGCTCACCTAAGCTTCAGGTTGAGGATGAGGGAGATAGATAGATAGATAGATAGATAGATAGATAGATAGATAGATAGATAGATAGATAGATAGATAGATAGACAGACCTATAGATAGATAGACAGACCGATAGATAGATAGATAGATAGATAGATAGATAGATAGATAGATAGATAGATAGATAGATAGATAGATAGATAGATAGATAGACAGACCGATAGATAGATAGATAGATAGATAGATAGATAGATAGATAGATAGATAGATAGATAGATAGATAGATAGATAGATAGATAGATAGATAGATAGATAGACAGACCGATAGATAGATAGATAGATAGATAGATAGATAGATAGATAGATAGATAGATAGATAGATAGATAGATAGATAGATAGACAGATAGACAGATAGATAGATAGATAGATAGATAGATAGATAGATAGATAGATAGATAGATAGATAGATAGATAGATAGACAGACCGATAGATAGATAGATAGATAGATAGATAGATAGATAGATAGATAGATAGATAGATAGATAGATAGATAGATAGATAGACAGACGGACCTATAGATAGATAGACGGACAGATAGATAGATAGATAGATAGATAGATAGATAGATAGATAGATAGATAGATAGATAGATAGATAGATAGATAGATAGAGAGAGAGAGAGAGATAGATAGATAGATAGATAGACAGATAGACAGACTTTCTCTAGAGATTAAAAAACTAAAACTACACACTATGTATACCACAATACATAATATCTCCTGTGTGCCCTTTGTTTTACGGGTTATGTGATTTGACGAGCTGGCGGTGCAATTAAAATCAGGTAGGACGCCAAGTAGAACAGCACTATTTCACAACACCAACAAAGCAATCTCTTCACATCTTTTACAAAGCCTTGCCTAATAATAAACTGGAACTACCTCGACTAATTAAAGCAATATTTAAATCCGTGCCAGGTTACAGGAATGAAGTCCACAGAGGTGTGTTTCCCAAGGAAAGAAAAACTGTCATAAAAATGAAGAAGTGATGTGTCCTGTAATCAGTGGAAAATTCCCGATAACCGTCCACACAATGTACAAATTCAATGAAAATTCCCTCCCTGTATTTCAGTATGTATCAGTCAGAGCTATGGCCACTTCTTACCAACTTGACTATTTGGAAAACTTTTTCCAAGCCAGTTTTTAGCTTTGCAGTGGACTCGCAGCACTGATTCATCTGTACAAGACTACTCAGTGCACTAGTATTATTTGGTACATAGACGGTTGCCAAGAGCTTTAAAAAAAGGAAAGAAAAAAAGGATTGTGGAATGCCAAACTTTCCACAATAATTTCAGAGATCAAAGTAATGTTTTAAATATTTTGGCATTTGGATACATCTGATGGAACAATATTACTGCATTTGTTGGGTTGTGTGAATTCTTCTTACTCTTTCTCAGTTAAGTCATATATGTGCCAAATATACAATAATGAAATAACTATATATATATATATATATTTATTTTTTTTTTATTATTTATTTATTTATATAGAGAGGGGAGTGAGAGAGAGACTATATATATACACCCACATATATATATATATATAGACATACCGTATATACACACAGATACATGTACACACACACACACAAGCGCACCAGATTAATGCAGACGAAGGGTCCTTTCATGCCATATATATATACCTGTATATGGTTCATTACTTACAGTACATATACACATGCTAGTGTATACACATTGTAACAGCAATGCACTTCAATAGGAGTAGTTCACACCCGGTCATGAAAACAATTCCATTGAAGTTTCCTTTGCAAATAAAGTGTACTGAAAGTGAAAAAAAAGTACTACAGCACAACGCAGCACATGTTCAAACGCAACACAACGCAGTCTGCCAACGCACATGCGTTTACATGCACTACAAGCGCACACTGTGCTGTCAATGGAAACTAAATAAAAAATGTAAAGAGTATTGAAATTCACGTTTTAAAATGTGCTGATGCAGCATTGCGTATGCATGTCACCGCACATGCGTTTATGTGCGCTCAGAGCAAGCGTTGCAGTGTGAATGGACCCCTATAGGACTATTATCGCACTCTATAAGTAACATTAATGGCAGGGTACACTTTTTTAACCCATGACAGCCCAGCTCCTGTCTACCTACCTTGCTTTACCAGAAGTGGTCAGTGTGTGCCATGCCAGGAGCCCGGGACGGTGCTGATCCGGATAATTAAATCCAACAGCCAGGAACCCAGAAAGCCAAACCTCAACATGTCATCATGACTCGGGAACCCCAAAAAGTATCCAGCAAACAGAATCCACAGCGATCGGAGTAATCCCAGTGTAGTGCGGCCAGATCACCTGTGCCCAGTGTTGGGTTGGCAGAGGATGGCAGCTCTCCGGGCACACTTGGCTAGGACAGCGCTGCCGGGTGCTTGTGTAACTGTGATGATCCAGCTCCTCCTTCCCGGCCTGTGTACGGGGAAGAGGGAGTGAGAGCCGATGAGAGAGAGAGAGGGAGAGAGAGGGAGAGGGAGGCAGGCGGCACACAGAGCTACTACTGCAGAAACTAGGTCAGCCACTCCAGCGCAGCCTGACAACGGAGAGCCGGCTAATGGAGAACACTGCTGCCTACCCCGACCACCCTCTACCTGTCCCCATACATACACCGACCACGTCCTGAGTGTGGGGACACGCCGCTGACCTATATTCCTTACCTCTGCCTCATTAGATCGCTTTACATGGAGATGTCATTACCGGCAATATTAGATCAGTCTTTATCAACTCATAACTTTGTATTCAGACCAGGGGCGGACTGACAACTCATGAGGCCCCCGGGCAATAGGGGATCATAGGGCCCCTGTGTCCTTGCCCAAACTCAAAAAAGCCTATGAAAAAGGTACCAGGGGCATCTCATGGGGCCCCCTACTGACCCCGCGCCCTCGGGCAGTGCCCGAGTTTCCAAATAGTCTGCCCCTGATCCAGACCCTGCAAATCATGTCCAGGTCTCAGGGAACCCCTTATAAAAATGACATCTACAGCTCAGGGTGCGTTCACATTTTTTGCTTTTTTTTTCTCCAGCATTTTTATGTGCGTTAAAGCATTCGAGCTTCAAGCATTTTTGTATTAGCCTATAGAAAACCATCTGTCACTGTCGGGCGGACTGACCATTTGGAAACTCGGGCACTGCCCAAGGGCCCAGGGTCAGTAGGGGGCCCCATGAGATGCCCCTGGTACCCTTTTCATAGGCTTTTTTTGAGTTTGGGCAAGGACACAGGGGCCCCATGATCCCCTATTGCCCGGGGGCCCCATGAGTTGTCAGTCCGCCCCTGGTCACTGTGAAATCACTTGTTGCTGTGAGGACATATCACTTTAAAACATGCAACAAAATGCGTGTTTTTCTTAATTGGCCCTAGTATGTGTATGTATGAATGTTAGGAACCTTAGATTGTATGTCCCTTGAGAGTTAGGGACTGATTGAATGTACAATATATATGTGTAAAGTGCTGCGTAAATTGACAGCACTATATAAGTACATGAAACAAATAAATAAATAATTATGCTAACCAATGCAATTATCTGGGGCTCAGAGCTCCTCAAATCGCACCAATCTGCCCAAATTGAGCTCCAAAAGTAGCTCCAAAATGTTTCTGAGCTTAAAGATGGACTCCAGGATAGGCAAACAAATAACTCATTAGTACACCCCCCTACTCAAAACACTAAGCAGTGAATAACATTTTGAAAATCCTTACCATTTAGGAGAAGATTATAATTGAATTTTCATGAAATCATCTCTGTAATTCAAAAGATAACAGCATCTGCTCTGCCAAGGAGGAAGTGTAACAGCCGGGATTATATTATATCCTTTCCTCTCTCTCTGTAGTAAAAGGAAACTACAGTTCCCATCAACCACAAGGAATGTGGGCGGGTACACTAGGCCTGTACATGTTGAATGTCTTACAGTCTAAGTCAGCCCATCACTGCAAGTGGGGCTGAATTACATCACTGCTTCCTGAAGAAAGAACTACAGAAGGGATGTGCCAAGACCAGTGGCTGGGGGAATAGCAGGCACAGCAGCCATCGGTCTTACAAACAGGAAACCAAAGAGAATAAATGTTTTGATTTGAAAATGAATAGGCTATTTCAGAGCAACTACTGAGTGAACCAGAAGATGGATGACATATTCAGTGATGGTAGGAGATCAGCAACAAAGATATGTAAAGAAGTTTTTTTCCCGAAGTTCTGCTTTAAGGCTCTATTCAGACTTGTGCAACTCAAAAGTTGTGTGATTTCTATTGCGACTTTACATTGCGACCCTGATACAACTTTGGAGTGGGGTGACTTGGATGCAACTTTGCGTTACGCTGCCGCGTTACTTTAACTGACAATTGTGTGGTCATGCAACGCTGCACCCAAATTAAATTTACAACATTTTTTTCCCACGAATAAAGGTTTCTTTCAGTGATATTTGACTGCCTGTGCGTTTTTTATTTTTTGTGCTATAAAAAAAAAGACCGATGATTTTGAGAAAACAATATTTTGGACTTTTTGCTGTTAAACATGTCCAGTAAAAAAAATTATACAAATCAAATTTCATCATAAATTTAGGCCAAAATGTATTCTGCTACATGTCTTTGCTAAAACAAAATCCCAACACGTGTAAATTCATTGGTTTATTTGAAAGTTATAGCATTTACAAATCGTGGTTTAGATACTGAATTTTTTTTTATGCTAATAATGGCGACGAACAGCAACTTATAGCGGGACTGCGGCGGACATTCTGACACTGGGGGGAACTGATTTGGTGTCACTGACATCCCCAGTGACACCAATACAGTGATCAGTGCTTAAAAAAAAGCACTGACACTGTACTAATGGCACTGGGCAGGAAGGGATTAACATGAGGGGCAACCAAAGGGTTAACTGTGTGATGGGAGTGTTTTACTAGGGGGCAGGGTGTGTGTTCTTCACTGTAAGCACACTGCTCTGGATGGCTGAGCACAGCCATCCAGAGCAGTGTGCCCAAACCAACAGGGAGGAGGACTGTTGGTAAACAAAGCAGCCATCCTCCCTGTCGGTGATCGCTGGTAATCACCAGGCACCGGCGGGTAATCACAGGTCAGGACCTGGTGAATGACACCCACGGCCACGAATGGCAGCGTGGGTAGGGCACACATGTGGCTGATGCACGCCCTCTACCTGGAAATGCAAAATGACGTGCATATATATATATATATATATATATATATATATATATATATATATGTGTGTGTGATTTTGCGCACAGGGGCAGCCCTGTAGCAGTATATCTACTATACGGTGGTCCTTGAGCGGTTAAAGGATTTTTAAAAAAAAAATAACACACAGTATACTTACCTGCTCTGTGTAGTGGTTTTGCACATAGCAGCCCTGATCCTCCTCTTCGACTCCACTCTTTCTGTGGAGTAACCCCCGAGGCAAGCAGCTTGCTATGGGGACACCCAAGCAGGCTTACTCCCAACCCTGTTGTTTCAGTCAATGAGAAGGGAGAATCCCCAGAGAGCCAAGGATCTTGTGCACATAGCTGGATTTCAATGGGGCTCAGGTAAGTATTAGGGGTGCAGCGGGAGGGGGAGCTGCATACAGAAGGTTTTTTATCTTTATGCATAGAATACATGAAGGAAAAATACCTTGAACCTTTACAGATGTGACTTTCATGTGACTTTTGAGAGTTTACATTTCAGTCTATAGGCACTCAAGTCACATGAAAGTCACATCAAAGTAGAGCAGGAACCTTTTTAAAGTCGCTGTAATGTTAAAACGGAGTTCCACTCACTCTAAAAAAATAAAAGTCAGCAGCTGCAAAAACTGTAGCTGCTGACTTTTAAAAAACAGCCACTCACCTGTCCCATGATCCCGCGTTGCCCTCGTTGAAGCCCTTTTCATCGTCCGCCCTTTATTCCAGGCGCGCCATCTTCAGTGTGGGCACCCGGTTGTGAAAGCTTGTGGCTTCATAGCTGGGTGCCCACTGCGCATGCATGAGTAGTGCTGTGCTTCCTGAATGGCCCCGTCATCTTCTGGGACCTGTCACATGTCCCACAAGACTTCGGGGAGGGAGGGTAGGAGAACAACTTCCACTTCCGATCGCCTAGGCGATCGCAGTGGATATGGGAGCGGGTACCTGTCAAATTCAGGTACCTGTTCCCCCCACTCCCCAAAGGTGCCAATCCTTAACCAATTCAATACCGGGCAATTTTACACCTTCCTGCCCAGGCCAGTTTTCAGGTTTCAGCGCTCTCACACTTTGAATGACAATTGCGCGGTCATACAACATTGTACCCAAACTAAAATTTTATCATTTTCTTCACACAACTAGAGATTTCTTTTGGTGGTATTTAATCATCGCTGGGGTTTTTATTTTTTGCTAAATTAACAAAAAAAGACCAAAAATTTTGAAAAAAAAGTTTTTCTTTGTTTCTGTTATAAAAGTTTGCAAATAAATAATTGTTCTTCATAAATTTAGGCCAAGATGTATTCTGCTCCATGTCTTTGGTGAAAATAACCCAAATTAGGATGTATTTTTTAGTTTGTAGGAAAGTTATAGAGTTCACAAACTATGGTATAGATCTGAATATTGATCAATCCTGAAGTACTGACAGCCAATCTAATTTCTTGAGGTCCAAGAATGTCAGAACAGTACAGATATCCACCAAATGACCCCTTTTTGTAAAGTAGTCAGTCTGACGTACTTCATAACAGGCATGGCGAGTTTTTTGAAGTTGTATTTTTTTTGTCATAATTTTTCGCAAACTGAAAAAATTAAAAAAATTAGTTTCACTATTTTTTTTACATATTGTCACCAGTGCAGTACAGCATCATCATATAACTGGCATGGCGATGATCAGGGACACTGACTGGTGACAGTATGAAAAAAAAAAAATATATATATTTTTATATTATTTTTTATTACATTTTTTTTCTTTTTTTTAAGATTTTTTTTTTTCATATTTCACTATGACCAAAGTAGTACAATGTTACCATAGTAACATTGTACTACTTTGGGGAAGTGATCAGTATTTTTTTTTTATTACTTTGCTATAAGCAAGCATTTACCTGAATGACATCGATTCATTCAGGGGTTTTATTTTTGTGCTTAGCTGTAATTTGGCCACAGCTAATCACATGACATGTGCATGTGATTAGCTGTCACCATTCACAGCTAGACACTAGTATACAATGGATGGCATGAATGAAGCCATCCATTGTATACAACTGTCATGTGACCTGCTGTGATTGGTCACAGCGGGTCACATGGTACCAGCAACGGGGGCCGATACTCAGATCTGTCATCGGCCGTGTCCGAGGTACAGGGCCGGTGACAGATCGCGCCGCTGCGCGGCTCTGCAGGAGCGCAATCTGCGCATGTGTGGGAGGACGCCATATGGCGTCCACCCGGAACGCTGATGACATTTGCCGGCCGCCATCCGGCCATAGGGCAGGCGACAAATGGTTAATGGGGAGCGGGGGACCAATCTTTAAAGTGGAACTTCCCCTTTTGGGTGGAACTCCGCTTTAAGTCACATTGATTTGAATACAGCTACACCAGATTCTGTATGCACCAGTTTTAGTAAATCTCCCCCTTAAGCCCCGTACACACGATGAGAATATCGGACAAACAATCGTCCCGTTTTTATTTCGCCTGCTAGTCTCACATTGAAATTGAAAGGTTACTAAAGAAACGAAAGAAAAGAATTTTGAAACTGATGTTATGTATTTGTATTGCATTTTCGGACGACTGCTGTACTGAATAAACGAAAATCATACGATCTGGTATCATATAACATCTTTGCACAAATTGTCGTGATCG
The DNA here is from genome assembly GCF_062004578.1 of Staurois parvus. Lineage (NCBI taxonomy): Eukaryota > Metazoa > Chordata > Amphibia > Anura > Ranidae > Staurois > Staurois parvus. The sequence goes on from NW_028318157.1 coordinate 4,027,451, forward strand.
GCTCTCGAAAGCTGTATACTAATGATCTGATTATCGGACGATTGGTCCTCACATGAAAAATTTCATACAATTTTCTTATTGTGTGTATGAGGCATTAGTGTCAGTGTGCTTTAGGAAGGATTAAAAAAACGCAAAATGCGGACTATTGTTTCTGGGTCCTACTATGGGTACAAACAACAACTAACATACACATATGTAATATTGATACGATTGTCAGGAACAGAAGAATTTATTTTGGGTTGTTCTTTGGTGATAGGTTATGTTAGTAGCAAGCAATATACAGCTACATTTAGAAAAAAAACATTTTTTTTTTTACTATTTTGGGCCAGTTTTCCTTTGATAAAAAAACTGGAGACATCTGTTACCATTTACCACCAAATGAAAGCCCAATTTGTCCTGAAAGAAACAAGGAATAATCCACCTGGATGCACAAAGTAGTTGCGCACAATTTTACAAACACATGTCAAAGTTGAAAATTGTGATCAGGCATTAAGATTTGTTTTACACTCAGTCACTAAGGCATTAAGGCAGAGATAAAGGACACAAGTGAATGCAATTCTAGTCATAATACGTCATTAAGCCCCGGTTCTCACTGGTTCCCACCTTGCAATCGTGACTTCACTTGAAGTCGCACAATTTCAAAGTCGTAAGGCAGTGCAACTTTGGGTGCAACATGATAGATAACTGTGTTGCACTGATTGCGACGGTTTCAATGCTGATCATTGGATGCGATTTGTCCTGTAAAACAAACAATATTTCGACAGTTACTTTGTAGCAATAAAATACCTCTAATGATTGTTGTCCATGTCTGGCTGCTGCTGCATTTTGTTGTTATTATTGTTTTTAATATTACACCTAGCACTCTGACGTGTGTATAGACTGATAGATGAGCTATTGATATAAATGGTAAATTCAAAGGGGGAGGGGGGGAGGGGGGGATGGGGAAGCAGGGGAGAAGAAATAGTATGAGGTCAGTTTTTGACAGATTAGGTTTGAGGAAGTGATGTAATCTGAGTTTGAGGATGAAGTGTGACCTCCATACAGAAATATCACTCTGTAAACTAGTGATATGTGGTGAGATCTAGGAGTTGAGCTGAGGAGTAGAGAGATATATTTCGGTGTCATCAGCATAGAAATGTTAATAGAGGTTGTGGGAGGTTATCAGGGCCGCCATCAGGGAAGACAGCCAATGCACAAGTAGGGGGCCCGGGCATCCCAAGAGGCCCAGACCCTGGGCCCCAACCAGGGCCATGTTTAATGCAGGGCAGCTGTTGTCAGAGTAGACCAGCTGAAGAGGAGGGCATGGTGGGCGGATCTCCGGTGTGGGCAGGGTGCCGTCAGGCAGGCTCCAGTCAGGAACTGCAGTGTGCGCTGGGTTGTGTAGGGTGGGTGAAACCAGGGGGTGCCAGCGGAGAACCCATGGAGGAGGAAAAACACGAGGGAGAGGTCAGGGTAGAAGAGCCCCCCTCTTTGTTGCAGCTGCAGATGAAGATCCTGGTGGTGATGGAACACATGCTCAGCTACCCAGCACCAGATCCTCTCCACTGACACCATCTGGAGGAGCTGCTACAAGCTGAACAAGTGAGAGCTTGGAGGTGTATGAAGGCATACAGAGAGTGACCCTCCCCCCAAGCCCGCTGCCCCCCTCCTGTCATTCTGTCCTCATCCTGTCCTGTTGCCTCCCACCTGTCCCACTTCCCTCCATCTGTGGTGGGAGGAGATGGGACTGCAGGAAGAGGAGAACATAGGATGGAGGAGATAAGGCTCACGGAGGACATGGGATAGATGAGATTTGACTGGAGGAGGAGGGGACTTGGGATGGAAGAGATGGAACTGGAGGAAGAGGACATGGGATGGAGGAGATGGACATGGGATGTCTGTGTTGAGACTTGATGAGGAGGACATAGGATGGAGGACATGGGATAGAGAAGGAGAAGGAGGGCATAAGATGTGCCTTTGTAGGATGGCCAGTGGGCAGGCCTGGGAGGGCCCAGGTCTAAAGCTGTGTAAGGGGCCCCAAAATTTCTAATGGCTGCCCTGGAGGTTATCGACTTGCCCAAGGAAGAGGTGTAGAGAGACAAAAGAAAGGGCATGACGACAGAGGCTTGGGGTACCCCAACAGAAAGAGGAAGAAGAGGAGAGGCTGGTAGAATTGTAGGTGAATTGTAGGTGATGGTAGAGATTGAAGATGTGTGTAAGAGAGTGTTGAACAGAGCAGGTCCAGTGGCAGGTGGTGAGCTGAGCCTCAAGAAAGGAGTTTAGAAACTTCTTCAGTGGTAACGGTCAGAGGAGAATGCTAGACAGTGGAGATCTCATCATGAACTGTACTGATTGTGTTCTCATGTGCTAACAAGGAACATACTCATAAAAAAAGTAACAAAGAGATGAGCACCTCAGTCTGCAGCTCTCTTTTCATTGTTCAGTAACAGACTGCGGGGGGAACATGACTTTTGAGTGTTACTTAAATGCAGCAAAGTAAAATCAGGTCTTCTGTCTTGCCAAACAGGGTTGTGTTGTGTGGAAGAGAAGTGAACATCTCAGGACTAGAAAAACAAAAATAAAAAAGTTTTGTGTATTTAGTTAATTATCATAAATTTAGCTGTAGGGCCGGTTCACACTGTAAAAACACAGTCCAGATGCGTTCCAGATGCGTTTTTGTATGCGCATTGTTTACGTGTTTTTGGTACATTCTGGTGCATTTTTATGCATTTTTTTTATGTGTTCCAGTGTGGTTTTTATGCATTCTGGTTAATATTTTCCTCTTTCTTTTTCTTTAATTTAAATATGGACATGTGCGTTCCAGTATGTTTTTGTTGTGTTTTGTTATGTTCCAGTGTGTTCTGGTGCGTTTTTAATGCGTTTTACCGTGTTCCAGTACAGTTCTGTGCAGAAAAAATGCAGCCTGTTCTACTTTTTTTTCTGCAACCGGAACGCACTGGATCTGCAAGCACTGATATGATCTATGACATTGACAACCATATAATCTACTTTCTATGTGTTCTGGATGCAGAGAAAAAGCAACTGAAACTCATGTAGTGCGAACTGGCCCTTAAAGTGGACTATTCAGTAAACTATGCAAGTCCAAATGCGTACACTCCTGACATGTCAGTTTAGTGGCTTTACTTGAGTTAAGATCATTTCATCAGTTTGCTACAGGCAAGGGAAACTATTTCATCAGTTTCCACTTCCTCAGTAATAATTCAGACTTTGCATTGTAACTTTATAGTAAATTGCAAACATGAGAGGCTGCAGCAGGAGCTGATCTGTGTCATGCATTTTGTGAACACTCAGTCCAGTTACATTTACATGACCCTGGATGATGTCTGCACCAAAATGTCTCCATCCTATAAGAAATACCTGCACCTGTTACATGTACACATTGCTTAGCATTCGTGCATTTTACACAAAACAATATAACAGGTGCTAGTTCCTTTTTTTATATTGTTCACATATACTTGTGAAATAAGTCTAATGAATGCACATTATCTTATTAATATGTTAATGATGTAAAAGGCTTGTGTCGATGTATAGATTGTATTTATATATAGTAAGCACTGAATATCATTTTTCTGCTTAGTAGTATGGTGTGATGCTTTCATCTCTGTGGACCTTTAACTCCATTACACTAGCAGGAGCTGATGCTTTAAATGAGCGATGATGCCCAAGGCAAGTAGGAAAGGCTCTCAATCATGCAAGATTTAGAATGGCTGCACAGTGCTGGCATCATATCATTAGGAGCCAGGGCCGTGGATAAGGGGGTACCACCAGTCCTCCTGTATGGGACCCAGGCCAGCAGGGGGGCCCAGGCAACTAGGTGAATTGGATATGGGCAGGAAGGGTGATCATCACATTGGGGGCAATTACTGGAACCAATCCCCTGTATGGCTCTTTCTGCAGCAGCTTAAAGCTGGCTTCTTCTCCTTTCTCTCCCGTTGGCTTTCAGCTGCTGTAGAGAGAGCCATACAGGGGAGCGGTTCCAGTGATTGCTCCTCTGCCACATCCATCTCCCTCTCAGTCCACCATACGTTTCTCCCTGCTGCCCAAGCCCCCCTGTGTGCCCCCACAGTGTTCCGGCTTCCCTCCTCTCCTTCCCACCTCCGGCTGCAAGCACACAATAGGATCCTTCAGGATGGAGAGTGGAAGAACGGTCTAGTAAATATGTCACATTTACCAGCCCCCCTCCTTTCCTGAATGAACACAATGAATCATCAGTAATGATCACTCCCTGTGTTCATTCATAATGGAAGCAGAGTAAACAGAGGTTTTTTTGGGAGGGGGGACCCTGTCAGGTTGGCTGTATGGGGCCCTGTGGTTTCTAACAGCAGCCCTGTCAAGAGCTCCTCTCATTGGCTCCTGATCATTAGCAGCTGACCATGATCTGTTGGTGACAGTTCTGTCACACTTCTAGGGGCTCTAATGGAGCATGACCCTAAACAATACAGTGACACTTATTATTAACAACTGGGCATTAAGGCCCATTCACCCTGCTGCCCATTAAGGTCTATTGCTGTCACAAAGGGGTTAATAGACAGGGCAATAGGCTCTACAATTATTGAACACAATATAATCCGTAGGTGCCTTATCCAGATATTATGTCAGGAATTTTCTTTTATTTATTTATTTAGGTCTGTGAAATGGGTGAACATACCTCTAAAACATCACAAATAAAGCTAACCGAAATCCAGCAAATACTGTACATTAGGTTGTATTGTGTTAATCAAGCATCATTATTTTAGAGCTAAAAGGTCAACCTAGATGACAGATGAGTGATTACAAGAACTTTTTCCATATTATCAACACCATGTAACAAATTTAAAATTTAATTTTACAGTCTTTTACTCCTACGTAGTGAACGATCTGTTTCAACATTCTGCAGGACTGCAGCCAAGAATTATAAGGAAATTATAAGTAAGCAGAGACATGCTTTGTACTCGTCCATTATTTATTGCCTTCATGGATGGCACATCCAAGAATGTCAATAGGGAGCACGTCTTCACAGAGTTCATCTGGTCACCTGTAGTGCAGCATAATACTTTACATGTTGTAATCATTGTTTCTCTAAATGTCTATTAGTAGGCAATGCCTGCCTAGAAAAGGGCTGATGTAATGCAATACTGCTTATTTGTGCACAAATGCTGGTAATATGAGGTATAGATGTAGAGTAGGGATACGCTTTGGATTCAAACTGAACCCATGTTCAGTCCACATTTGGCTTGTTCAGAGTTTACCAAAAGCTTGAACAAAAGGGTCCATATTTGATCAATTACACCAGGCGCCATCCCTACCATTTTGTTTACATTTCAGCTGTCAGTGGGGAATCTGTCATTTGGCAAGGTGCAGCATGTGATTGGACATTTTGGTATATTTTTTGTTTTGGCAGGCAATGGGCAACTTTTTTCATCATTGATGATATCTGCATCATTGGATAACATGATTGATGATGATTTGTTTTTTTTAATAAATCATGTGTCTTTATAAACAGCTAGGTCTATATATATTTGGACATAGGCACAATTGTCATACTTTTGGCTCTGTATGTCACCAGAATAAATTAAAATTAAACAATCCAAATGAATTTGAAGTGCATACTTTCAGCTTTAATTCAAAGGGTTGAACATAAATATTAAAAAACATTTTAGGAACTGCAACCATTTTTATACACAGTCCCTCTATTTTCAGGGGCTCAAATGTAATTGGAGAAATGAATATAATCATAAATAAAATGTTAATTTTTTATATTTTGTTGAGAGTCCTTTACTGGCAACGACTGCCTGAAGTCTGGAACCCATGGACATTACCAAAGACTAGGTTTCCTCTTTTTCTTTTGCTGATGCTTTGCCAGGCTCTAACTGCAGCTGTCTTCAGTTGTTCTTTGTGGGTCTTTCTGCCTTTAGTTTTGCCTTCAGCAAGTGAAATGCATGCTCAATTGGGTTGAGATCAGGTGATTGACTCGGCCATTGCAGAATATTCCACTTCTTTTCCTTCAAAAGCTCCTGGGTTGCTTTTGCAGTGTGTTTTGGATCATTGTCCATCTGTGCTGTGAAGCGCCATCCAATCAACTTTGCTGCATTTGGCTGAATTTGGGCTGACAGTATATCTCTAAACACTGCAGAATTCATCTGGCTGCTTCTGTCTTCTGTCAGATCATCAATAAACATCAATGACCCAGTGCCACTGGAAGCCATGCATGCCCATGCCATCACACTGCCTCCACCATGTTTTACAGATGATATTGTGTGCTTTGGATCATGAGCTGTTCCAAGCCTTCTCCACACTTTTTTCTTCCCATCATTCTGGTACAGATTAATCTTAGTTTCATCCATCCAAAGAATGCTTTTCCAAAACTGGTCTGGCTTTTTTAGATGTTTTTTGGCAAAGTCTAATTTGGCTTTTCTATTGTTCAGGCTTATGAATGGTTTGCATCTTGTGGTGAACCCTCTCTATTTGCTCTCGTCAAGTCTTCTATTGATTGTAGACTTTGACAATGATACACCCACATCCTGGAGAGTGTCTTTCACTTGTCTGGATGCTGTGAATGGGTTTTTCTTTACAATAGAGAGGTTCCTGTGATCATCCACCACTGTTGTCTTCCGTGAATCACTAACCCCCCTCCTTTCCCATGGTCATATGTTTGACAGTCCCTTGCTTAATAGCCTAGAAAATGGCCATTACTGGCTTCTAAAGCAGGGTATACACATATCATAAATTCAAACATGTTCAGCAGAAACCAGACAAATTTTGATATGTGTGTATCCCTCTCTGTTCACTTCTGTTGAACTGTCCTGCTGGAAAATCAACATTCAATCAGTGCATGCAGCCAATGGCTGCAGCGCTGATCAGTGTATTCTGATGGGGGGGTCCCTGCTGTCAGAATACAATAGCACAGTGGAAGAGATCTGTCAATGTTTTTTTCATTCAGCCCATTGGTTGAAAGAAAAAAAAAACCTCTCAGTGTATACTCATTTTAGGATTCATTGCACCTACCCCTGAACCTGGGTGCATTCAGCTTATTACTAATGTAATAAATAACACATGACTGAGTTTTTATATTTGCTACTTCTTTGATGCAGAATGTTCTATTTTGTGATGAAGAAAAACAGAATGCTGAAAACGTATGCCGTTTAAAAGACTACTATATGAATAAAACCTTATAGTGGCTGTAAACTTCAGACACGAAATATGAACAAAGAATATCCCACTATAATGTGTCCCAATTAAAGAATATGTTAACCCACATTTCATATTCCCAAAATGTGCCTGTTATATCATGTACTTGTATGAAAAAGTGGTCAGTTATCTGGCTGTGCTGGGAACTCAGCCTGCTCTCCTGCAATGACATGTCCTGACATTCCCCCCACACAGCCTTTTACTGGGAAGTTCAGTGTGCTGTTGTTTCTCCTTCCCAAGTCTTATGCAACTGGGAACAGAAGGTATATGATCGCTTATAAAAAAGGAAAAACAAGTGTTTATAATTTTTTTTAAATCTATACACAAATGTTTTGCCTTTCATTTCTATTTTAAACTGAATGAGTTGTTTTACAAGGTGAGGGTTTAAAATCATTTTAAGAGCACTAAGTGTAATTTCTACTTGCTGCTTCTTTCCTCTGCCATCAGTATAAATCACACGTTTTCCTGACACCAAGAGAAAAATGGTGATGTGGAGGGAGCTCCAGCAGATTGACAGCCTCAACTCTGTTCCTGTGAGCTGTGTGTGTGTGTGGGGGTGTGTCTCTTCCCTCCAATCAGCTCTCACAGCTCACCTCACTGAGCTCTGCAGTGTGTAATTTCAGCTCTCTGTCCCCTTTTTCTGAACCCTCAGACAAGCTGAATAAATGAAGCACTTTGAACAGATGTAGAGAAGAGATTGCTAAAGATAAACAGGTACAACTTATGTAGGAGGATTTATTTAATCTCTTTGTATCACCTGAGGCCAGTCACTTCACTGGGCACATGTATGGGTTTACAGCCACTTTAACTAACGACACCACAAAACAACTAATTCACTCCCTAGTTATATCCTGCCTCAACTACTGCAACTCCTTTCTCACTGGTCTACCTCTACACAGGCTTTACCCCCTTCAGTCTCTGCTATCAGTATAAATCACAAGTTTTCCTGACACCAAGAGAAAAATGGTGATGGGGAGGGAGTTCCTGCAGATTGACAGCCTCAGCTCTGTTCCTGTGGGCTATGTGGAGGACGGTGTGTCCCTTCCCTCCAATCAGCTCTTAGAGATCTTCTCACTGAGCTCTGCAGAGTGTAATTTCATCTCTTTTTTTAACTCTTAGAGCAGCTTTATAAATCCTGGACTTTGAATGGCTGTAGAGAAGAGAGGACTGCAGACAGACAGGTACAACTTATGTGGGAGGATTTGTTTCATTTCATTTTTGTATCACCTGAGGCCAGTCACTTCACTGGGTATATGGAAGGGTTTACAACCACTTTAAAGTCCAACTTCATAAATTAAAAAAAATCCTCCCTTGCAGTGGGGTCCCTCCATGGCATTACACAGAGCAAACTTTGAGGGACTGGTCGCAGCACTTGAGGATCCCTGCTGTAGTGAGGCATTAGGTAAGTATTTAGGCTAGGTTCACACCTGTGCAGTTTCCATTTGATCTGCAGTGCTTTTTGCTGTGCAGTTTGCAATTTTTTTGTCCAACTTGTTGCTGGGCGGATTAACCATTCACTCTCCAGAGGATTTACCTTCCTTCCTGACCAGGCCATTTTTTGCAATACGGCACTGCGTTACTTTAACTGACAAATGGACGGTCATGCAATGCTGCATCCAAATGAAATTTATGTCATTTGTTCCCCACATCTAGAGCTTTCTTTTGGTAGTATTTGTTCACCTCTGTGGTTTTTATTTTTTGCACTATAAACAAATAAATTTTTTTTACTTTTTGCTATAAAACATATCCAGTAAAAAAGTTTAAAAATCTAATTTCTTCATAAATTTAGGCCAAAATGTATTCTGCTACATGTCTTTGCTAAAAGAAATTCCAATACATGTACATTCATTTGATTACACTAAAGTTATAGAGTCTACAAATGGCGGAATATATACTGGAATTGTTATTTTTATTTTTTATACTAGTAATGGCAGCGATCAGCGACTTATAGCAGGACTGCAGGACTGCAGCGGGCATTCTGACACTGGGTGGGAACTAACTGCCACTGACATCCCAATGACACTACTACAGTGATCAGTGCTAATAAAAAGCACTGACACTGTACTAATGGCACTGGGCAGGAAGGGGTTAACATTAAACGGTTAACTGTGTGCTGTTTTACTGTGTGTGCTGTGTGTGTGTTTTACTAGGGAAACATGCTGCTGTGTATTTCTCTGCTGTGCAGAGGAATACACAGCAGCATGTTATTGCTGGCAGGAGAGAGACCTGTGTTGTTTACACACAGGTCTTTCCCCTGTCAGTGTTACTCAGCGATCACCGGGTGCTGGCGGAGAATAACCAGGGAGTGAATAAGTTGCTTAGTAGTTTCAGAGGTTAAGAACGGGCGTATCTTGGAGATGTTGCGGAGGTGAAGTCTACAAGATTTGGACAGCGATTGGATTTGGGGCTGGAAGGACAGATGGGAGTCTAGGATTACACCTTGTACCCTGGCATGAGGGGAAGGGACTGATGATTGTGTTATTGATCTTGATGGATAAGTCAGAGGAGGGGGCACGGGCTGGGGGGAATAGTATGAGCTCAGTTTTTGAAAGATGAGTTTGAGAAAGTGGAGTGACATCCATGCCGATATGTTGCATAGTAGGTTAGTAATGAGAGAGGAGACTGAAGGAGTGAGATGAGGAGTAGAAAGATAGATTTGTGTGTCATCAGCATAGAGATGGTACTTAAAGCCATGGGAGTTTATCAAGCGACCAAGGGAGGAGGTGTAGATGGAGAAGAGTAGGGGTTCAAGGACAGAACCTTGAGGGACTCCTACAGAAAGAGGAAGTGGAGAGGAGGAGACAGAGTTATAGGTAACGCTGAAGGAGTGCTGCGATAGGTAGGAGGAGAACCAGGAGATAGAAGAGTCTCGGAGGCCAAGAGAGTGGAATTTTTTGAGGAGGAGCGGATGGTCAACAGTATCAAAAGCTGCAGAGTGGTCAAGTAGTAAGAGTACGGAGTAGTGACCATTGGTTTCAGCAGTTAGTAATTCATAGGAAAGTGTTTCTTTGAAGTCCACACCCTGACCCACTTATAATCTTTTCCATGATCCCCAGCCACGCCAATCCTCCGCTGTCCTAATCCCGTATAAGCTCCGTGTCAAATGGCGTTGGAGCTTATACAAGGTTGATGATGTCCTCCTCCTCACACAATGATGTTCGGGCTTGGCAATTGGACTTATTAAGGGAGAAAGTCAGCTGCTCCCCCATACAGGAAACACCAACAATTCTACAATAGCTGTCAAAATGGCAGGGGAAGACAGGGAAGTGTGCAGGGTTTAAAGAGACTGTCACTTGCCCTGAATAAAGCAAGCTCTAATAAAGCACTCCTGAATATTTATCACTCAACTGTAACCAAAACCAGTATCTCAGCTTTGTATATTCACTTGCAACATGATTGACATCCTGCCTGCTCTAACAGAAGACTTCATTTAGAAAATATCTTCACCAGACTGCAGGTTCTGTGGCCATTAAAAAGACAAATGATTATTATTCTAAACTCCCAGACTAGATTCTTAAATATAGAATGAACAGATATAGGTATTTGGGAATTTCAGCTGCAAAAAACGACAACTTCATACTACATGGTAGAATACTAGAGTTGCCTAGTAAGGAAATCTTGCAACTTACATCTTATGATATATGTAAATCCAGCATGTGATTCAGCTCACTGGAGTTCCCCCAAATGAAAAGACAGAATAACCACCAGATTCCTTTCCCAGGGTTCACTAGCACCACATCATAGACATTAGCGCCATGAACAGTTTGGCCTGGGCAAAGAGGCTGATTACTAAGAAGACAATAATGGAAGATAATAATTGAATGCTTTTTCTTCCTCATCTTGTGGAGTTCCAAGACCAGATATGATGACCCAAATGAACATGGAGGCTAAGCATGAATGACAAAGCAAAATAGAATATTTTATTTTTATAGATTGTTCCACCATCAGCAACTTGGGTGAGAATTTTCTTTATTTTTGTGCAGGATCAGCACAGCAGCAGGGAGGCGGACAATAAAAAAGAACAAAAAATAGATTTTATTTAGGTTTTTTTCTAGAACCTAGAAGTGCCCCAACCCTGCAGTATCAGCAACATCATCAATATTGGACTACTAAGGGAGTTAATCATAGAGAACAAGACAAAAGCAATATTCTTTAAGAATTTTCCATGTTGTGGAAGCATCAAATGATAGCATCACCAAGTGCTCTTTAGTCCAAGGCATGTAGACAATGACTAAGAAAAATAAGTTGGAGACAGAATTAAGCAAAAACTATTTGTGTGATTTTTATGTCTTGGACAGGGAGGGGGTGAATGATAATCATGAAGGTAAAAATGGATTTAAAGGGTTACTAAACCCACAACAGTAAAATCAGTCTGTATAAGCAGTAAATCATGCTTGTTATACTCACTGTGGAACCTAAGGGGTTAATCCTCCACATTGTGTAAAAAGGATGTTTGATCCTTTTTTCTCTGTTCCTTCCCTTTTTCAAGTGACCAACTCTTATCTCCAGACTAAACCATAGGCATGCACATGCTCAGTTTGGTGTGTATTGCTAGAGAGGTGTTTTTTTTTTTCTTGGGAGAGTACATGTGATCAGCACAGGGCCAGTCAGCACTGTCCAGACAGAGGTCAGAGGATTTGCATCCTCCTAGAGCAGAAAGAAAACTCCTCCTACAACCTTTAGTCAGTGCTGGGCTGGACACAGATAGAAGTCAAAAGACTGCTCTAAATTCTGATGACAAAAGGTATTTAGCAGTTTATATTTACTAAAATAATTGCACTTCCATGTTCTGTGTACTGTGAGAGACCAGATATAGTGAATGCAGGGTCTTGGGTTTAGTAACACTTTAACAAATACTCTAGGCTCACTACACTATGGAGCAGGGGCGGACTGACCATTTGGAAACTCGGACACTGCCCGAGGGCCCGGGGTCAGTAAGGGGCCCCATGAGATGCCCCTGGTACCTTTTTCATAGGCTTTTTTGAGTTTGGGCAAGGACACAGGGGCCCCATGATCCCCTATTGCCCGGGGGCCCCTTGAGTTGTCAGTCCGCCCCTGCTATGGAGGTTCTTTGCTCTTTTCTATTTTGTCTTGTTTGGCAAACATTAATCTTGGCTGGGTTTCTTCTCCACTATAGAAAAATTATAGACCAGGACCTAGAAGACTCCTTCAAATAATTTGTAAACTTGATGGGGTGAACATAGGAAGTGGGGTTAGAATTTTATTTCTAATACTCCTTTTATTGCATTGTGCTTAACAGCTTGTTTTCAGTTGTTCCTATTTACTTTAATGAATGGGAAAATAATCCCTTTTTAACATTTCATAGGGCACTAAGGAGTAACCAGCTTTCTATTCTCCACCGAAGAGGGAGTAAATTACTATGTGAATACAAGGGAGAGAACAATGTTCTTGGACAACTTGCCAGCCAGCTTGCTAACAACCAAATGAACCTGTCTAACAGTATGCGTTTATAACAGGGTGTTTAGTTAGCACACATTTGCAAATACATACGTAAGCCCCAGAGCCACGTCATGGCACCCTGATAATCTGTGGTCCTAACTCTACAATTTGAGAGTCCCCATAGTAGAGGCACATGTATTTAATGGATAGATCAAGGGCAGGTGAACCTGAGGGAGCCCACCCCTCTTAAAGGTAAAGGAGTGCACAGGACCCCAGCATGTAGCACAATGGCAGCCAGGGTCCTAGTGCACCCACGTACCAAACTGCAACATGCAAATAAAAATGGCCACCTGCCCAAGTCTATAACTGGCTTAACAGTTATAGACTTGGGCAGGTGGCCATTTTTATTTGCATGTTGGAGTAAATTACTTTGCCTACATCAACATACTTTTTAAAATTAAAGTGTTACTAAACCCACAATATTAAAATTAGTCTGTAAATGCAGTAAAGCATGCTTGTTATACTCACTGTGGAACCGAAAAGGCTAATCCTCCACATTGTGTAGAAAGGCTGTTTGATCCTGTCGTCTCTGTTCCTCCCCTCCGTCTACTGTCTCCAATCCATCTGCTGATAGAACACAGCTCTAAGAGTCACTATTCGCATGGTCAATTTAGTGTGTATGGCTAGAGATTTTGTTTGTTTGGGAGGCTGCATGTGATCAGCACAGGGCCAATCAGCACTGTCCAGAGAGTCAGGGGTTATGCAGCTTCAGAGGACAGTCAGAGCAGAATGAAAACTCATCCTACAAGCTTTAACCAGTGCTCAGCTGGACACTGATAGAAGTCGCAAGATTCCTATATACTGCTGATGAGAAAAGGTTTTTAGCAGTTTATATTTACTAAAATAATTGCATTTTCATGTTGTGTGTACTGTGGGAGAACAAATATAAAGAATGCAAGGTCCTGGGTTTAGTAATGCTTTAAATAAAACTAAAAGAAAAAAAACCTTTAAAAATAAATTAAAACATCATTTTGGCTGATCTGAACTCCCACAAGGGAAAACAGGGAAAAGTGCTTGAATCTTCGTATTCCATCTATTTGTTTGAAACTGATAATATCTGTCATTCTAGGTTTTATTTACCTAACAACATTTAAAGTACAAAATGTTAGTATGGGCTGATTTGTTCAGTTTGAAATCCAAATTACCTTTCAAATACACCTTCATGACAGCAAGTGGTTGCCAAATGTTTTGTAATTTGTGTATATCTATTTCCTGTGTTGTCATTGCTTTTCAAGGAACCCTTAGTGTTTTAAATATTGACAAATTACTATCGCAATGCATTTGTCTATGATTTACCAGTTTCTAAATCACTAAGCTGTCATTCTAAATGGAAACTAACAGCTATACCTAGAGGATGCATAGATTACTTTACATCAAATTCTGCTTCATGCCATCATTTTTTGGTGAAGTGGCAAACAGCATTTCTACAAATATTGGAGAACAAATATTACCCATCAGATGCATACTGGCCGGAAAAATTTCCCCTTAGGAAGGGTTTTCACCAGGTGGATGACCTACAATGTACATACATAGGAGTCCATATGGCCATTGAGGAGCATGAGGGCAAGATGGGCCTAGCATTGAATCTCTTCAAATTCATCCTTCTTCACTTTCCTGCTAGATCGTTCTCAGGCAGTACATGTAATATTGAACATACAGTTTGGACTATACGTTATTAGCAAGTACAAACTAAATCTGAAGTATATACAGAAACATGTTCATCAGATAAACGTTGTATATTCAGGTTGAAAAAAAAATGCGCCTCCATCAAGTTTAATCAAAAGACAAATAAAAATTAATGAAAAACCTGCATTCTCAAAACCACAAATCCCCAGCTGATCCAGAAGGGAAAATAACTATTATAAAGCATGGACCAATTTTCTCAACAATTCAAAGCATTATCTATTAAAAATATTAATGTCAAGTTTTTGCAATTAGAAACATCCAGCCTTTTTATGAAGAAGTTTGCAGAGATGGCTAGAACTAGCTCCTCTGGCAGTCTATTGCATGTTTGTACAGCCCGTACTGTAAAGAAGTCTTTCTGCAGTGGTCAATCTGTTGCCTACGTTGAGAGCAGGTCCTTTTGAGTAGTCTGTAGATCAGGGGTCTCCAAATTGCAGCCCAAGGGCTGGATGCAGCCCTTTGCTAGCCTTTATCCAGCCCTTGGTGCATTATGTCTCCCACTGACACCAACAATGGGACACTATTCTTCCATTGATACCAATGATGGTGTATAATTTCTTCCACTAATACCAATGATGGGGCACTACTCCTTCTCCTACTGACCACCAACCCTAAAGCCATGTTTATTCTCACTGATGCTGCATATTTTCTACTTAATTTGGCTACAATCCGGCCCCCCTAAAGTCTGAAGGATAGTAAACTGGCCCTTTGTTTGAAATGTTCAGAGATCCCTGCTCTAGATCATGCACACTATGATTGACTGCACAGTGTTGATGTCATTGGGAGCCCATCCTACCAGCTCTTGTCAATAATTTATCTTGAGCTGCTAGTGACAGGTCAGTCACATTTATGGGGGTGCTAATGGAGCACATCCCAGAACAGCACAGCACAGCAACGCATATGTGGCAGCTGGACTTTATTGGCCCACCCGCTCTGGTGTTGCATATATGCAGATTTCTGTTGTAAAGGGGTTAAACTTCTCTTCTTTCAGGTGCAAGGAGTGCCCCTTGTTATTTGCAATGACCATTAAAGCAGTAGTAAACTCTAGAAAAAAACTAAAAGTTTCCCCCTGCAAGGCAAAGGCATCGCATACAAGCACATTATGAAGGACTTACCTTAAAATGAAGCTCTCCAGCGGTGCGCTGTTACCACTGCAGAGTCTTCCGTCTTCGCCCAGTCTTCCTTCCGAGTTCCTGGGTTCCCAGGCTCCTGACACTTGATTGGCACGGGTATGCTACTCCTTCAGAGCACATACGCCAGTGACGTCACCGGCTGCTGCTTGCCAGAATATCTCCTAAATGGTGCTTATTTAGGAGATACAGTATTCATTTTACCTACAGGTAAGTTTTATTATAAGATTACTTGTAGGTAAAAATAAACTATGAGATTTTACTATCACTTTAAATAAATAGTTTATTATATGAACCATTTATATTTGGTGATTGTATAACCACCCTCCCTCGATAATAACCTCTGCTCAAGGTACAATCAATTTAATTTTGTTTGTCACAGAGCTCCTCATGCCCTTTATTATCTCCTTCCCACCGGCCGTACACATATATTTGGCTTCTTGGTGGGTGGGCCTTAATACCGAAAAGCCAAATATATGCATACCTTAAAGAAACCCAGAACTGTGCTGAGAGTGCTAATGGAAAGCAGCTAATGGAAAGCTCCCAATCTATACTGGTGATCGGGAGCTTTTCGACGATGTGACTGCTGTGACAGCCAATTATGGAAGTCACATAATCAGAAACCCCGCCCTGCCTCCTGGCATCTGAAATCCCAAGGGGTTAAAGGATAAGTTCACCTTTTAAAAAAAAATAATAAATGCACATTTTTTTGCAGGTAAGAAAATGTACATTTATTTTATTTTATTTTTTTTAACTTGGAGCCTATAAAGAACTGAACCTGTGATCAGCAGATCATGGGTGTCATGCAGGACTCCTGCAGACTTGTCAGTGTTTCTGTCTGCTCCTACCTCATACGGGCAAGCAGATACACACTGACAGGAAGAGATAACGAACTACTACATCACTCAACAACGCCGTGATAGCTCATTAAGAACTTTGTGAATGAATGATGCGGCCAGGCGAGCAGAGCTCCACATGGCTCCGTTTTTTAAAAAATAATGAAAGCTAGAGGGGGAAAGGATCCCTCTCTAGCCGTCACTAGATGCAGAGGCTGCAGGAGTGCGAATACGTTACATGTTCCACCCTAACAACATGTGGAACATGTGATGTTCCCAAAGGTGAACTTATCCTTTAACCAGTTCCGTGCCGCCTTACATCAGAAATACTGCTACAAGGCAGCACGGGTGTGCAAAATCACGTATATATACGTGATCTTGCAGTTCCAGGTAGGGGGCGCGTGGGAGCCGTGCACGCACAATTCCCGCACCGCCATTCACAGCCTCGGCTGTCAATCACCGGCCCCTGCCGGTGATTGCTCGCCGGGACCCAGTGATCGCTGAGTATCCCCGATGGGGGAGAGACCTGTACGTTAACAATATGGTTCTCTCCCCTGTCAGCTCCTGCACACTGCATTGTATGGCTCTGCATAGCACAGCCATACAAAGCAGTGTGCTTACAGTGAAGCACACACAGCCCCCATAGTGAAACAGCACACAGCACACAGTTAACCCTTTGATTGCCCCAGATGTTAACCCCTTCCTGCCCAGTGCCATTAGTATAGTTTCAGTGATTTTAATTAGCACTTATCACTGTACAGGTGTCACTGGGGATGTCAGTGACACCAAGTCAGTTCCCACCAGTGTCAGAATGCCTGCCGCAGTCCCACAGTCCCACTATAAGTAGCTGATCAATGCCATTACTAGTAAAGAAAAAAAAATTTCAGTATATATACTGGCATTTGTAAACTCTATAACTTTCACGTAAACCAATTAATTTACACATATTGAGATTTTTTTTAGCAAAGACATGTCGCAGAATACATTTTGGCCTAAATTTATGACAAAATTAGATTTTTTACATTTTTTTATTGGACATGTTTAATAGCAAAAAGTAACAAATATTGCTTTTTTCTCAAAATTGTCGGTCTTATTTTATTTATAGCACAAAATAAAAACAGGACAGGCAATCAAATACCACCGAAAGAAAGCTCAATTTGTGGGAAAAAAGGATGTAAATTTAATCTGGGTGCAGCATTGCATGACCGTGCAATTGTCAGTTTAAATAACGCAGTGCTTTATCACAAAAAATGGCCTGGTCAGGAAGGGGGGTAAATCCTCTGGAGGGCGAGCGGTTAATCTAATTGTCCTTGTCTGCAGTCTGTCCAGCTTCGGTGTATCAACTTTTATGGTCTTCATATACAAAAAGTGGCAATTTGTGACTGCTTCATGTAGACCACTGATCAGGTTGCATTATCGAGCTTCTCCAGAAGCCAACATTTGTTACCGAGTACTACATGACTTTATAACCTGCAAAGCTTTTTGTTGTTCACTGATGTTTATATGTAGAGATGAGCGAATCGAACTAGGCGAAGTGGAATTCGTTTCAAATATTTCCCAAAATTAGCATACTTCGGATGCGCGAATCGAAATTTTTCCTAAAATGGCGGCGACATGTGCGGCGACGGAGCGGGGATGTCTGGGAAGGCGCGCAGACAAGGCGCACTGACCCATAATGCATTCATTCATGACATGTGATCGCATTAGCCAATCAGCAGCCAGCCAGCCAGCACTGTGTAATGGTCGAGCTATAAATGGCGGCCATTTTAGAATTCTCCATTTGCCTCCAGTCATTCAACAGAGGCAGACCTGGCTGTATTGAGGGAGAGAGTTAGGGACACAGAAACGTTACTTAGGGACACAGAAACGTTAGTTAGGGACACAGAAACGTTACTTAGGGCCACAGAAACGTTACTTAGGGACACAGAAACGTTACTTAGGGCCACAGAATCGTTACTTAGGGCCACAGAAACGTTACTTAGGGCCACAGAAACGTTACTTAGGGCCACAGAATCGTTACTTAGGGCCACAGAAACGTTACTTAGGGCCACAGAATTGTTACTTAGGGACAGACACAGAATTGTTACTGAGGGACACAGAATTGTTACTGAGGGACACAGAATTGTTACTGAGGGCCACAGAACCGTTACTTAGGGCCACAGAATCGTTACTTAGGGCCACAGAAACGTTACTTAGGGTCACAGAATTGTTACTTAGGGACAGACACAGAATTGTTACTGAGGGACACAGAATTGTTACTGAGGGCCACAGAACCGTTACTTAGAGCCACAGAAACGTTACTTAGGGACACAGAATTGTTACTCAGGGACAGACACAGAATTGTTACTGAGGGACACAGAACCGTTACTTAGGGCCACAGAAACGTTACTTAGGGACACAGAATTGTTACTCAGGGACAGACACAGAATTGTTACTGAGGGACACAGAATTGTTACTGAGGGACACAGAACCGTTACTTAGGGCCACAGAAACGTTACTTAGGGCCACAGAAACGTTACTTAGGGCTACAGAAACGTTACTTAGGGCCACAGAATCGTTACTTAGGGCAACAGAAACGTTACTTAGGGCCACAGAATTGTTACTTAGGGACAGACACAGAATTGTTACTGAGGGACACAGAATTGTTACTGAGGGACACAGAACCGTTACTTAGGGCCACGGAAACATTACTTAGGGACACAGAATTGTTACTCAGGGACAGACACAGAATTGTTACTGAGGGACACAGAATTGTTACTGAGGGCCACAGAACCGTTACTTAGGGCCACAGAAACGTTACTTAGGGACACAGAATTGTTACTCAGGGACAGACACAGAATTGTTACTGAGGGACACAGAATTGTTACTGAGGGACACAGAACCGTTACTTAGGGCCACAGAAACAATACTTAGGGCTACAGAAATGTTACTTAGGGCCACAGAATCGTTACTTAGGGCCACAGAAACGTTACTTAGGGCCACAGAATTGTTACTTAGGGACAGACACAGAATTGTTACTGAGGGACACAGAATTGTTACTGAGGGCCACAGAACCGTTACTTAGGGCCACAGAAACGTTACTTAGGGAAACAGAATTGTTACTCAGGGACAGACACAGAATTGTTACTGAGGGACACAGAATTGTTACTGAGGGACACAGAACCGTTACTTAGGGCCACAGAAACGTTACTTAGGGCTACAGAAACGTTACTTAGGGCCACAGAACCGTTACTTAGGGCCACAGAAACGTTACTTAGGGCCACAGAATTGTTACTCAGGGACAGACACAGAATTGTTACTGAGGGACACAGAATTGTTACTGAGAGACACAGAACCGTTACTTAGGGCCACAGAAACGTTACTTAGGGACACAGAATTGTTACTCAGGGACAGACACAGAATTGTTACTGAGGGACACAGAATTGTTACTGAGGGACACAGAATTGTTACTCAGGGACAGACACAGAATTGTTACTCAGGGACACAGAACCGTTACTTAGGGCCACAGAAACGTTACTTAGGGACACAGAATTGTTACTCAGGGACAGACACAGAATTGTTACTGAGGGACACAGAATTGTTACTGAGGGACACAGAATTGTTACTGAGGGACACAGAATTGTTACTCAGGGACACAGAACCGTTACATAGGGCCACAGAAACGTTACTTAGGGACACATAATTGTTACTCAGGGACAGACACAGAATTGTTACTCAGGGACAGACACAGAATTGTTACTGAGGGACACAGAATTGTTACTGAGGGACACAGAATTGTTACTTAGGGCCACAGAAACGTTACTTAGGGCCACAGAAACGTTACTTAGGGCCACAGAATTGTTACTTAGGGACAGACACAGAATTGTTACTGAGGGCCACAGAATTGTTACTGAGGGCCACAGAACCATTACTTAGGGCCACAGAATCGTTACTTAACGCCACAGAAACGTTACTTAGGGTCACAGAATTGTTACTTAGGGACAGACACAGAATTGTTACTGAGGGACACAGAATTGTTACTGAGGGCCACAGAACCGTTACTTAGGGCCACATAAACGTTACTTAGGGACACAGAATTGTTACTCAGGGACAGACACAGAATTGTTACTGAGGGACACAGAATTGTTACTGAGGGACACAGAACCGTTACTTAGGGCCACAGAAACGTTACTTAGGGACACAGAATTGTTACTCAGGGACAGACACAGAATTGTTACTGAGGGACACAGAACCGTTACTTAGGGCCACAGAAACGTTACTTAGGGACACAGAATTGTTACTCAGGGACAGACACAGAATTGTTACTGAGGGACACAGAATTGTTATTGAGGGACACAGAACCGTTACTTAGGGCCACAGAAACGTTACTTAGGGCCACAGAAACGTTACTTAGGGCTACAGAAACGTTACTTAGGGCCACAGAATCGTTACTTAGGGCCACAGAAACGTTACTTAGGGCCACAGAATTGTTACTTAGGGACAGACACAGAATTGTTACTGAGGGACACAGAATTGTTACTGAGGGACATAGAACCGTTACTTAGGGCCACAGAAACGTTACTTAGGGACACAGAATTGTTACTCAGGGACAGACACAGAATTGTTACTGAGGGACACAGAATTGTTACTGAGGGCCACAGAACCGTTACTTAGGGCCACAGAAACGTTACTTAGGGAAACAGAATTGTTACTCAGGGACAGACACAGAATTGTTACTGAGGGACACAGAATTGTTACTGAGGGACACAGAACCGTTACTTAGGGCCACAGAAACGTTACTTAGGGCTACAGAAACGTTACTTAGGGCCACAGAACCGTTACTTAGGGCCACAGAAACGTTACTTAGGGACACAGAATTGTTACTCAGGGACAGACACAGAATTGTTACTGAGGGACACAGAATTGTTACTGAGGGACACAGAACCATTACTTAGGGCCACAGAAACGTTACTTAGGGACACAGAATTGTTACTCAGGGACAGACACAGAATTGTTACTGAGGGACACAGAATTGTTACTCAGGGACAGACACAGAATTGTTACTCAGGGACACAGAACCGTTACTTAGGGCCACAGAAACGTTACTTAGGGACACAGAATTGTTACTCAGGGACAGACACAGAATTGTTACTGAGGGACACAGAATTGTTACTGAGGGACACAGAATTGTTACTCAGGGACACAGAACCGTTACTTAGGGCCACAGAAACATTACTTAGGGACACATAATTGTTACTCAGGGACAGACACAGAATTGTTACTCAGGGACAGACACAGAATTGTTACTGAGGGACACAGAATTGTTACTGAGGGACACAGAATTGTTACTGAGGGACACAGAATTGTTACTGAGGGACACAGAATTGTTACTGAGGGACACAGAATTGTTACTGAGGGACACAGAATTGTTACTCAGGGACACAGAATTGTTACTGAGGGACACAGAATTGTTACTGAGGGACACAGAATTGTTACTCAGGGACAGACACAGAATTGTTACTGAGGGACAGACACAAAATTGTTACTGAGGGACACAGAATTGTTACTGAGGGACACAGAATTGCTACTGAGGGACACAGAATTGTTACTCAGGAACAGACACAGAATTGTTACTGAGGGACACAGAATTGTTACTGAGGGACACAGAATTGTTACTCAGGGACACAGAATTGTTACTGAGGGACACAGAATTGTTACTGAAGGACATAGAACCGTTACTTAGGGCCACAGAAACGTTACTTAGGGACACAGAATTGTTACTCAGGGACAGACACAGAATTGTTACTGAGGGACACAGAATTGTTACTGAGGGCCACAGAACCGTTACTTAGGGCCACAGAAACGTTACTTAGGGACTCAGAATTGTTACTCAGGGACAGACACAGAATTGTTACTGAGGGACACAGAATTGTTACTGAGGGACACAGAACCGTTACTTAGGGCCACAGAAACGTTACTTAGGGCTACAGAAACGTTACTTAGGGCCACAGAATCGTTACTTAGGGCCACAG
Source organism: Staurois parvus (assembly GCF_062004578.1). Classification (NCBI taxonomy): domain Eukaryota; kingdom Metazoa; phylum Chordata; class Amphibia; order Anura; family Ranidae; genus Staurois; species Staurois parvus. The sequence goes on from NW_028318157.1 coordinate 4,049,738, forward strand.
AAACGTTACTTAGGGCCACAGAATTGTTACTTAGGGACAGACACAGAATTGTTACTGAGGGACACAGAATTGTTACTGAGGGCCACAGAACCGTTACTTAGGGCCACAGAAACGTTACTTAGGGAAACAGAATTGTTACTCAGGGACAGACACAGAATTGTTACTGAGGGACACAGAATTGTTACTGAGGGACACAGAACCGTTACTTAGGGCCACAGAAACGTTACTTAGGGCTACAGAAACGTTACTTAGGGCCACAGAACCGTTACTTAGGGCCACAGAAACGTTACTTAGGGACACAGAATTGTTACTCAGGGACAGACACAGAATTGTTACTGAGGGACACAGAATTGTTACTGAGGGACACAGAACCGTTACTTAGGGCCACAGAAACGTTACTTAGGGACACAGAATTGTTACTCAGGGACAGACACAGAATTGTTACTCAGGGACACAGAACCGTTACTTAGGGCCACAGAAACGTTACTTAGGGACACAGAATTGTTACTCAGGGACAGACACAGAATTGTTACTGAGGGACACAGAATTGTTACTGAGGGCCACAGAATTGTTACTCAGGGACACAGAACCGTTACTTAGGGCCACAGAAACATTACTTAGGGACACATAATTGTTACTCAGGGACAGACACAGAATTGTTACTCAGGGACAGACACAGAATTGTTACTGAGGGACACAGAATTGTTACTGAGGGACACAGAATTGTTACTGAGGGACACAGAATTGTTACTCAGGGACACAGAATTGTTACTGAGGGACACAGAATTGTTACTGAGGGACACAGAATTGTTACTGAGGGACACAGAATTGTTACTCAGGGACACAGAATTGTTACTGAGGGACACAGAATTGTTACTGAGGGACAGACACAGAATTGTTACTGAGGGACAGACACAGAATTGTTACTGAGGGACACAGAATTGTTACTGAGGGACACAGAATTGCTACTGAGGGACACAGAATTGTTACTCAGGAACAGACACAGAATTGTTACTGAGGGACACAGAATTGTTACTGAGGGACACAGAATTGTTACTCAGGGACACAGAATTGTTACTCAGGGACACAGAATTGTTACTGAGGGACACAGAATTGTTACTGAGGGACACAGAATTGTTACTCAGGGACAGACACAGAATTGTTACTGAGGGACACAGAATTGTTACTGAGGGACACAGAATTGTTACTCAGGGACACAGAATTGTTACTGAGGGACACAGAATTGTTACTCAGGGACAGACACAGAATTGTTACTGAGGGACACAGAATTGTTACTGAGGGACACAGAATTGTTACTCAGGGACACAGAATTGTTACTGAGGGACACAGAATTGTTACTCAGGGACAGACACAGAATTGTTACTCAGGGACAGACACAGAATTGTTACTCAGGGACACAGAATTGTTACTGAGGGACACAGAATTGTTACTGAGGGACACAGAATTGTTACTCAGGGACAGACAAAGAATTGTTACTCAGGGACAGACACAGAATTGTTACTGAGGGACACAGAATTGTTACTGAGGGACACAGAATTGTTACTCAGGGACACAGAATTGTTACTGAGGGACACAGAATTGTTACTGAGGGACACAGAATTGTTCCTCAGGGACAGACACAGAATTGTTACTCAGGGACAGACACAGAATTGTTACTGAGGGACACAGAATTGTTACTGAGGGACACAGAATTGTTACTGAGGGACACAGAATTGTTACTCAGGGACACAGAATTGTTACTGAGGGACACAGAATTGTTACTGAGGGACACAGAATTGTTACTCAGGGACACAGAATTGTTACTGAGGGACACAGAATTGTTACTGAGGGACACAGAATTGTTACTTAGGGACAGACACAGAATTGTTACTCAGGGACACAGAATTGTTACTCAGGGACACAGAATCGTTTAATTAAAGAGTATGTCAGACAACATGCAGAGGAGTGGCAGAGGAGGCAATGTTTTAGGAGCGAGCAGACGTGGCAGCAGAGGAAGGGGTCGAGGCAGCACTAGTCGCAGCCAGAGGCCATTGCTCCCGGTGTCATCCAGCGGTCGTGTCTCCACCGACAACCCTGCTGTCATCGATTGGTTGGCTCGGTCGTCTTCCTCTTCCCAGGTCACCTCTGACACCTACAGCCAACGGTCGGTGGGTACGTCAGACACAACCGTTAGTTGGCATAGCCCGGGTGCAAGCCCACTGAAATCACGTGTCCTCGACCTGCCCCTGTCCTTTGGTGTTCCCTCACCAAGCGAAATATCGCATGCTGTGGGCTCAGCCCCACTGTACAGTGAGGAAGAGCTAACAGAGGGCGGTCAGGAACGGGGGGAGACATCCGCCTCTTCAGCAGCCAGGCGAAGAAGTAGTGGCGAGGAGAGTGGCTCGGTAGCCGGTCTAGAGACAGGTCTGTCTCCTGACCCACACGCAGCCGAGGGGGCTAGTAGTGAGGCGGAGACCCTAATTGATGATGATGAGGCTGATCGCACTTGGCAGCCTCGTCGTCATCAGGCTATTGCTTCCGCATCATCAGGAGAAGAGGGTGGCAGCTTGGCAGCGAGCAAAATAGTCGGTGGGTTGCCCAGGAGGCAGCAGGGTCGCAGCAGTGTCAGTGGAGGCAAACGGCCACGGAGTAGAGCACCAGCTCCACTGCAGCCTACCACCATGGCCAGTAGTGGTGCCGGTGTGCATGGAGGAAGTAGCAGTCAGCCAGTGAGGAGTATCGGGGGCAAAGTTTCCTACTCGGCGGTGTGGCAATTTTTCGTCAAGCCGCCCGAGGAAGTAAACGTAGCCGTATGTCGACTATGTGGCCAGAAAGTCAAGCGTGGCCAGGGGGCCCATGTTGGGACTACAGCGTTGCGGCAGCATATGCAGCGTCGCCATTTGGTGGCCTGGGAAAACCGTGATAAAGATACGGCGGTTCTGCCTGCCCCAGCCCCCGCTCCATCACCCGCTCCGTTACTTGCTCCGTCACCCGACGTCAATCGCCCTCTATCAGCCAGTCAAGGCTCCAACACCTCTGCTGAGGGGAGTTGTCGCTCGTTGGCATCTTCCGCTCGTTCAGATGCTCCTTCTCCTGCTACTCCTCTTCACGGATTCCGTCAGCAGTCTTTCTTGGAATCCGTTTCCAAGAGACAACAGTTTGCGAGCACGCTCCCGACGGTGCAGAAGCTGAACGTCCTCCTGTCCAAGTTGCTGGTGCTGCAGTCCCTCCCTTTCCAAGTGGTGGACTCAGCACCTTTCCGAGAAATGATGGCTTCTGCCGCGCCGCGGTGGAGAGAGCCAAGCCGTCATTTCTTCGCCAAAAAGGCAGTGCCAGCCCTGCATTCACATGTAGAAGAGATGGTGGGCCAGTCTTTGAGCATGTCGGTCTCTGCCAAAGTGCACGGCAGCGCCGACGTGTGGAGCTGTAACTATGGTCAGGGACAGTACATGTCATTTACGGCCCACTGGGTGAACGTGGTGCCGTCACAGCCGCACCAGCAACTTGGACAGGTCACGCCGCTTTTGCCTCCACGTTTGCACGTCCTTGGTCCACAAAAGATGTCCGCCTCTACCACCTCTTCTTCCTTCGTGTCCTCAGCCGCCACCCCCGTGCCAAGTCCCATTACCCGACCGGCATATCACATGTGCAGGGCGCAACGGTGTCATGCTGTGCTGCACCTGGTATGCCTTGGCGAACGTAGTCACACAGGGGAGGAACTTCTCAGTGTAATGAACAGAGAAATCGACAGATGGCTGTCTCCGCGCAAACTGAAAATCGGAACCATGTTGACCGACAACGGAAAGAACATGGTGTCTGCTCTGCGTCAAGGAAGGTTGTGCCATGCGCCATGCATGGCTCACGTGTTCAATCTGGTTGTCAAGCGGTTCCTAAAATCCACCATCCCACTGCAAGACATCCTTAAAATGTCACGTAAACTTTGCATGCATTTCAGCCATTCCTACACCGCAAAGCACACCCTCCTTGAGCTGCAGCGGCAGAACGGAATTCCACAGCATCGCCTGATCTCCGACGTTGCAACAAGGTGGAATTCAACCCTACACATGTTAGACCGCCTTTACGAACAGCGAATGGCCATCACCGATTTCCTGATGTTACAAGCGGATAAAGGTACTCCCCTGTGTAACTTCGATGTCAGCCATTGGCAGCTCATGCGTGACACCTGCCGCTTGCTCAGGCCCTTTGAGGAGGCCACGCTATTCGTGAGTCGGCAGGACTATGGGATGAACGACGTCATTCCTCTGTTGCACGTCCTGGAACAAATGCTGTTAACAATGGCTGGTCAGGGTGCGGTAGACGTGGCGCACAGATCTCAACGCCACATGACCCCTGTGGGGGCAGGACAGGAAGAAGAGGAGGAGGTAGAGGAGGACATTTGTGCTCAGGAATTATTGAGTGAAATGGGTGGTTTTTCCACTCAGCGGACAGGAGTGGAGGAGCAGGAGCATCTGGTAGAGGAGGAGGAGGAGGAGACAGAGGACCCAGACGCACCGTGGCAGTATGCTGTGGAGATGGAGGCAGGGAGTCCCTCGCATTCCTTGGCACAAATGGCCCATAGCATGCTCGGTTGCTTGCGTAGCAACAGCCGAATAATAACCATCAGACAGAGGGATGACTTTTGGCTGTCCACCTTGTTGGACCCTCGCTACCGTTCCAAAATGGTGGCCTTTTTCACACCTGCTGAGAGGGAGGCCAAAATAACGTACTATAAAAACCACCTATGTAGTCAGTTGGTCTCTGCCTTTGTGCGCCAACGTCCATCCTCAGACACTGTGGGCCCTGTGCGCTCGCGTTCCGCTGCCATGGCAGCAGGGGAGGGGTGGGGTGGTAGGAGCAGTGGTAGCTCCACCAGCAGCGGCTGCCTCAGTCTGCAGTCGATGATGAGTAGCTTTCTTCACCAGCGCAGTGAGGAAACTACTAACCAGCCGCAGCAGCAGCAGCATCAGGTGGACCTGGAGCAGGAGCTCAAACAACAGGCTTGGGCCTACTTGGACAGCACCCTGCCAACCGAGGTAGACAATCCCCTTGACTACTGGGCAACGAAACTTGACCTTTGGCCCCAACTAGCTGAATTTGCCCTTGAAAGGCTGTCATGCCCGGCCAGTAGCGTGGCATCGGAGTGCGTGTTTAGTGCGGCAGGAGGTATTGTAACTCCGCGGAGGACACGACTGTCCACCCAAAGTGTGGAGAGACTCACGTTTGTGAAAATGAATCAGGCGTGGATTAGTCTGGATTTCAAACCACCAGTTCCTGACACAACTGACTAAATCCGCCATGAATCATGCCCCAAACATGTGCAACTTTCAGGTCTCCTCACACTGCTGGTGTGTTCCATTTTTTGTCATAGGGTGCTGGCAGATTACGGGCCTCCCATTGCTGCTGCCAGGCCCCTAATCTGCCATGGGCCCCTGTACCGCCTCCTCATGCTGCTGCCAGGTCCACAGTGTCTCATGGGTCCCTGTACGGCCTCCCATTGCTGCTGTCTCCATCGCCACACTCTGCCATGTGCCACTTTCAGGTCTCCTCACACACTGCTGGTGTGTTCCATTTTTTGCCATAGGGTGCTGGCAGATTACGGGCCTCCCATTGCTGCTGCCAGGCCCCTAATCTGCCATGGGCCCCTGTACCGCCTCCTCATGCTGCTGCCAGGTCCACAGTGTCTCATGCCATGTGCCACTTTCAGGTCTCCTCACACTGCTGGTGTGTTCCATTTTTTGTCATAGGGTGCTGGCAGATTACGGGCCTCCCATAGCTGCTGCCAGGCCCCTAATCTGCCATGGGCCCCTAAACCGCCTCCTCATGCTGCTGCCAGGTCCACAGTGTCTCATGCCATGTGCCACTTTCAGGTCTCCTCACACTGCTGGTGTGTTCCATTTTTTGTCATAGGGTGCTGGCAGATTACGGGCCTCCCATAGCTGCTGCCAGGCCCCTAATCTGCCATGGGCCCCTGTACCGCCTCCTCATGCTGCTGCCAGGTCCAGAGTCTCTCATGGGACCCTGTACGGCCTCCCATTGCTGCTGTCTCCATCGCCACACTCTGCCATGTGCCACTTTCAGGTCTCCTCACACACTGCTGGTGTGTTCCATTTTTTGTCATAGGGTGGTGGCAGATTACGGGCCTCCCATAGCTGCTGCCAGGCCCCTAATCTGCCATGGGCCCCTGTACCGCCTCCTCATGCTGCTGCCAGGTCCAGAGTCTCTCATGGGTCCCTGTACGGCCTCCCATTGCTGCTGTCTCCATCGCCACACTCTGCCATGTGCCACTTTCAGGTCTCCTCACACACTGCTGGTGTGTTCCATTTTTTGTCATAGGGTGCTGGCAGATTACGGGCCTCCCATTGCTGCTGCCAGGCCCCTAATCTGCCATGGGCCCCTGTACCGCCTCCTCATGCTGCTGCCAGGTCCACAGTGTCTCATGCCATGTGCCACTTTCAGGTCTCCTCACACTGCTGGTGTGTTCCATTTTTTGTCATAGGGTGCTGGGAGATTACGGGCCTCCCATAGCTGCTGCCAGGCCCCTAATCTGCCATGGGCCCCTAAACCGCCTCCTCATGCTGCTGCCAGGTCCACAGTGTCTCATGCCATGTGCCACTTTCAGGTCTCCTCACACTGCTGGTGTGTTCCATTTTTTGTCATAGGGTGCTTGCAGATTACGGGCCTCCCATAGCTGCTGCCAGGCCCCTAATCTGCCATGGGCCCCTGTACCGCCTCCTCATGCTGCTGCCAGGTCCAGAGTCTCTCATGGGTCCCTGTACGGCCTCCCATTGCTGCTGTCTCCATCGCCACACTCTGCCATGTGCCACTTTCAGGTCTCCTCACACACTGCTGGTGTGTTCCATTTTTTGTCATAGGGTGCTGGCAGATTACGGGCCTCCCATTGCTGCTGCCAGGCCCCTAATCTGCCATGGGCCCCAGTATCGCCTCCTCATGCTGCTGCCAGGTCCACAGTGTCTCATGCCATGTGCCACTTTCAGGTCTCCTCACACTGCTGGTGTGTTCCATTTTTTGTCATAGGGTGCTGGCAGATTACGGGCCTCCCATAGCTGCTGCCAGGCCCCTAATCTGCCATGGGCCCCTGTACCGCCTCCTCATGCTGCTGCCAGGTCCACAGTGTCTCATGCCATGTGCCACTTTCAGGTCTCCTCACACTGCTGGTGTGTTCCATTTTTTGTCATAGGGTGCTGGCAGATTACGGGCCTCCCATAGCTGCTGCCAGGCCCCTAATCTGCCATGGGCCCCTGTACCACCTCCTCATGCTGCTGCCAGGTCCACAGTGTCTCATGGGTCCCTGTACGGCCTCCCATTGCTGCTGTCTCCATCGCCACACTCTGCCATGTGCCACTTTCAGGTCTCCTCACACACTGATGGTGTGTTCCATTTTTTGTCATAGGGTGCTGGCAGATTACGGGCCTCCCATTGCTGCTGCCAGGCCCCTAATCTGCCATGGGCAACTGTACCGCCTCCTCATGCTGCTGCCAGGTCCACAGTGTCTCATGCCATGTGCCACTTTCAGGTCTCCTCACACTGCTGGTGTGTTCCATTTTTTGTCATAGGGTGCTGGCAGATTACGGGCCTCCCATAGCTGCTGCCAGGCCCCTAATCTGCCATGGGCCCCTGTACCGCCTCCTCATGCTGCTGCCAGGTCCAGAGTCTCTCATGGGTCCCTGTACGGCCTTCCATTGCTGCTGCCAGGAGGCAGCAGGGTCGCAGCAGTGTCAGTGGAGGCAAACGGCCACGGAGTAGAGCACCAGCTCCACTGCAGCCTACCACCACGGCCAGTAGTGGTGCCGGTGTGCACGGAGGAAGTAGCAGTCAGCCAGTGAGGAGTAGCGGGGGCAAAGTTTCCTACTCGACGGTGTGGCAATTTTTCGTCAAGCCGCCCGAGGAAGTAAACATAGCCGTATGTCGACTATGTGGCCAGAAAGTCAAGCGTGGCCAGGGGGCCCATGTTGGGACTACAGCGTTGCGTCAGCATATGCAGCGTCGCCATTCGGTGGGCTGGGAAAACCGTGATAAAGATACGGCGGTTCTGCCTGCCCCAGCCCAGGGTTCCATTTTGTCATAGGGTGCTGGCAGATTACGGGCCTCCCATTGCTGCTGCCAGGCCTTAATCTGCCATGGGCCCCAGTACCGCCTCCTCATGCTGCTGCCAGGTCCACAGTCTCTCATGGGTCCCTGTACGGCCTCCCATTGCTGCTGTCTCCATCGCCACACTCTGCCATGTGCCACTTTCAGGTCTCCTCACACTGCTGGTGGGTTCCATTTTATGTCATAGGGTGCTGGCAGATTACGGGCCTCCCATTGCTGCTGCCAGGCCCGTAATCTGCCATGGGCCCCCGTACCGACTCCTCATGCTGCTGCCAGGCCCGTAATCTGTCATGGGCCCCTGTTGTCGCTTGTTGGCATCTTCCGCTCGTTCAGATGCTCCTTCTCCTGCTACTCCTCTTCACGGATTCCGTCAGCAGTCTTTCTTGGAATCCCTTTCCAAGAGACAACAGTTTGTGAGCACGCACCCGACGGTGCAGAAGCTGAACGTCCTCCTGTCCAAGTTGCTGCTGCCAGGCTCGTAATCTGTCATGCGCCCCTGTACCGCCTCCTCATGCTGCTGCCAGGTCCAGAGTGTGTCATGGGCCCCCGTACCGACTCCTCATGCTGCTGCCAGGCCCGTAATCTGTCATGGGCCCCTGTACCGCCTCCTCATGCTGCTGCCAGGTCCAGAGTGTGTCATGGGTCCCTGTACGGCCTCCCATTGCTGCTGCCAGGCCCGTAATCTGCCATGGGCCCCCGTACCAACTCCTCATGCTGCTGCCAGGCCCGTAATCTGTCATGGGCCCCTGTACCGCCTCCTCATGCTGCTGCCAGGTCCAGAGTGTGTCATGGGTCCCTGTACGGCCTCCCATTGCTGCTGCCAGGCCCGTAATCTGCCATGGGCCCCCGTACCAACTCCTCATGCTGCTGCCAGGCCCGTAATCTGTCATGGGCCCCTGTACCGCCTCCTCATGCTGCTGCCAGGCCCAGAGTGTGTCATGGGTCCCTGTACGGCCTCCCATTGCTGCTGTCTCCATCGCCACACTCTGCCATGTGCCACTTTCAGGTCTCCTCACACTGCTGGTGGGTTCCATTTTGTCATAGGGTGCTGTATGGCCTCCCATTGTTGCTGCCTCCACCGCCACACTGTGGCTCCACACTCTGGTTTTGGCCCCGTGACTGCCCAAATGAGTGAAGTGTGCGGTGATTCTAAGATCGACGGCACTCATCTGCATGTCATACTGACTGACAGTATTATTTCTCTTCCCCAGCAGACTCCAAGGGCATTTAAATTAAAGGTACAGTGTTCTGCACTAATATAAAGGCTCTCTGAAGCCTAGAAACACCCTTTTATAAGTTAAATTCGCAGCGAATATATTCGACTCAAATCGAAATTTTTTCACGAATTTGCCGAATCAGTCGAATCGAATTTTTGAATAATTCGCTCATCTCTATTTATATGCTCTGCTTTTTATGGATAAACATCAATTGTTTAAAAAAAAAAAATGGGAGGCAGGCACAAAAACAGAAACATGTTACTGTTAGAATACTTTTATTTAACATTGGAATATTTATTAGCACCATTCTGATATATAAAAGCTGTGTATTGTAGTATACAGGACAGGTCTATTAGCCGCATGTGGCTCCCCAGCGACTGGTTGGGAATGATTGCTCTATATGTGTTTTAGGCAAGTCTCCTCATTCTGTTGTACATCCTGAACATGTCCTTCTGATTCTAGGAAAGTCATTTTCTCCCAAACTACTCTCATAACAACTGATCTGATTGTATTAGCAAGCTTTTCCAGAAGCCAACATTTGTTACCGAGTACTACATGACTTTATAACCTCCAAAGCTTTTTGTTGTTCACTGATGTTTATATGTTCTGCTTTTTATGGATAAACATCGATTGTTTAAAAAAAAAAAGTGGGAGGCAGGCACAAAAACAGAAACATGTTACTGTTAGAATACTTTTAATTAATATTGGAATATTTATTAGCACGATTCTAATATATAAAAGCTGTGTATTGTAGTATACAGGACAGGTCTATGAGCCGCATGTGGCTCCCCAGCCACTGGTTGGGAATGATTGCTCTATATGTGTTTTAGGCAAGTCTCCTCATTCTGTTGTACATCCTGAACATGTCCTTCCGATTCTAGGAAAGTCATTTTCTCCCAAACCACTCTCATAACAACTGATCTGATTGTATTAGCAAGCTTTTCCAGAAGCCAACATTTGTTACTGAGTACTACATGACTTTATAACCTGCAAAGCTTTTTTGTTGCGTATGCTCTGCTTTTTATGGATAAACATCAATTGTTTAAGAAAAAAAGTGGGAGGCAGGCACAAAAACAGAAACATGTTACTGTTAGAATACTTTTATTTAATATTGGAATATTTATTAGCACGATTCTGATATATAAAAGCTGTGTATTGTAGTATACAGGACAGGTCTATGAGCCGCATGTGGCTCCCCAGCCACTGGTTGGGAATGATTGCTCTATATGTGTTTTAGGCAAGTCTCCTCATTCTGTTGTACATCCTGGACATGTCCTTCCGATTCTAAGAAAGTCATTTTCTCCCAAACCACTCTCATAACAAAATGCTGTCTAAGGTGAAAGGCTGATGGCGACAAGGACGTCGTGACTCACTTCAGTTTGGTGACGAGCTTCCAACGTGCAGATGCTGTTTATTCTATGACAGAATACTGGCCTGCGTCCTTACAAGCTATGTATTCCAGACATGAGCAAATTAGGGCCAGGTTTATAGAATGTCAGCAATGCTTCCAGTCTGGAGCAAAGGAAACGAACTCAGCGATTTAGCTGGCATGGAAGGACTGATACTGCGTCCACAGATAATGGAACATCAGGAATGACTTTGTGGCCATCAACTAGCATGACAAGCAGAGCAAACCCTGAGAATTGTCTGTCTGCTGAACTGATGACTCCTGCAGCCAGCGCTCTGTGGTGTGTTAGTAAGTCCATTAACATAATACAGTATACTGGGAAGTAACTTACAAACCTCTTGTACAAACTAGGTCAGCGCTCTCCTGGCTAAGTAGTTTATGACCTTATTAGGGACAGGGCGGACTGGATCAGACTGAAACGCATGACAGATGAATGATTCATCTGTTTTTATGCTCTCCCATTGCTTCACAGCCAGTGTAAGTATTCGGATGGCTTTTCCAAAGCGCCAAGATATTATTGGAAGAGTCGTGAGGAGTTATATAAGTCACTTGTAGATGCAGATTAAATGTGGGCCAAGGCCTGTGTGACAATCTACCTCCTGAATTGAAAGTTACAGATCAACCAACAGGTTTTCTTCCTAAGTAAATAAGGTTGGATCCACCTGGGAATGCAGCACCTTTTAAAGGGAATGTACAGCATAATGCATTTTCGGTGAGTGCGTCTGCTGAGTTATTATTGCAGTGCACTTGTCTAGGGCTGCTGTTAGAAACTACGGGGCCCCTTACAGCCAACCTGGCAGCCCCCCCCCTCAATGAACACAGTGAATGATTGGTACCAATTGTGTTCAACAGAAAGAAAACAAACTCTCTTGCGCTCTATGACCCAACACGGGGTAGGTAGATGAAGTCAGGACTTCAGTTTCTACCAACAGTGCAGATGGGGTTGTGCAGCTCCAAACAAGGCTGGGGAAGCCCGACCAATACTGTGAAGCTTGCAAGCTCTGATGAAGAAGGTTCGTCCTTCGAAACGCGTCTGCTGTTCCCTGAATGTCCACTCTTCTGATGGGACTCGTGCAGGCTGCTTTTATCCTTCGTCCCTTTGAGGACTTACAGTACATGCATGATATACTTCAGTGTTTGTTGGTGTGCTCTTTGTTTGTTTTCGCTTCACCAATTGTGTTCATTCAGGAAAGGAGGGGGCTGGTAAAAATGACATACTGGATCCTTCCCCCACTCTATCCTGAAGGATCCTATTGTGTGCTTGCAGCTGCGGGAAGGAGGGGAGGGAAGTCAGCAGCACTACAGGGTTAGGGGGGAATGGCACACAGGTATGGTGCAGAGGGAGGATGATCTGTGTGGCATGGGGGCAATTACTCTAACCGATCTCCTGTGTGGCTCTCTCTACAGCAGCTGAAAGCCAGCAGGAGGGAGAAGAGAAGAAGCCAGCTTTCAGCTGCTGCAGGGAGAGCCATACAGGGGATCGGTTCCAGTAACTGACACCCCCCCCCACCCCCACCCTGCTCTGATCGCCCTCCATGCCCACATCTGATTCACCCAGCTGCCTTGGCTCCCCTGATGGCCCAGGCCCCTTACAGAAGGACTGGTGGTACCCCCTTATCCAAGGCCCTGCACTTGCCCTCCAGAAGATGTACCCCTTTTCTGATCAGGCCATTTTTTCCTATATGGCACTGCGTTACTTTAACTGACAATTGCACAGTCGTGCAACGCTGTACATGAATGAAATTTATGTCATTGTTTTCCCACAACTAGAGCTTTCTTTTGGGGGTATTTGATCACCTCTGGGTTTTTTATTTTTGGGCTATAAACAAAAAAACCCCGACAATTTTGAAAAATATTTTTTACTTTCTGCTATAAAACATTCAATAAAAAATGTAAAAACTCAAATTTCTTGATAAATTTAGGCCAATATGTATTCTGTTACATATTTTTGTAAAAAAAGAAAATTCCCAATAAGCGTATATTGATTGGTTTGTGCAAAAGTTATAGCCCCTACAAACTGTGGTATATATTTTTTATTAATTTTTTTTTATACTAGTAGTGGCGGCGATCAGTGACTTATAGCAGGACTGCGATATTGCAGCAGGCAATCTGACACTGACACTTTTTGAGAACCAGTGACACTAATACAGTGATCAGTGCTAAAAATATACAGTGGGTGCGTGGCTTGGCGCATGGAGCTGTAGGACATGCATCCCTGCAGCTCCCGGCCTGTGATCTTCCCGCGGGGCTTTTCACCCTCTTTGTGGTACCACCGATGCCCGTTATGGGCAGAAACCAGCACCAGACCCCCTGGAGAGCAGTTGGATGCCATTCCGATGCCGATGTGGGCTGGTTCTTCGGATGGACCAGGACAGCGGCCTTGCATGATACGGCCGGCAAGATGGCGCCGGTTTCTCCTGCTCCTTCTCCTCCGGTCACAGAACTATCACAAGATGTTCAGGTGAGCTCTCACAGCTGCCCCTCTCTAGGGGGTCCTGTCCAGCTCTCCCAGAGGTCCCACAGCCCCTCTCAGGCTTCCATCTGTTCCGGGGATGGCTGGGACTTGCAGTCTCACATCAAATCTCTTCATACATATCTTAAATCTCTTCCTACAAAGACCGATTTTGAACTTTGTGTGAAACGTATTGAAAATACATATAAGCAGGAGATTTCTGACCTTAAACAAGATATTTGTGTATGTATGGAAGATGGCCGCTGATGGCCTATGCAATGCTTTACAGTCCCATGAAGAGACCCTTAATTGTCACACGGTCCTATTACACCAACTCATGTATCAACAGGATGACATAGAGAACAGGAACCTCCATAACTATATACGGATCAGGGGTCTATAGAATCTAAGGACTTAGCTGCAGCGATTACAGCCATCTTCAACCAGCCACTGCAACAGCCTAAGGATACTCATATTGAGCTGGACCGTGTACATCGTACTCTAGGCCCCAGAAATACGGACCCCTCATTTGTTTGTGATATCCTATGTAGGGTCCACTATTTCAAGGTCAAAGATGCCATTATGCGTGCAGCTAGCACACAGGACACCATATTATTCAATGAGATATCAGTGATGGTGCTCCCTGACCTCTGCCATCAGACCCTGAACATGCGCAGGGCCCTGCACTCCATCATTTAGCTGCTACAGGATAGACACATCCGCTATCAATGGCGGTTTCCTTTCCAACTCTGAGCTTTTCAGGATGGTAAATCTGCACAGTTCCGCAACCATGGGGACCTGCCTGCTTTCCTTAGGACTTTTGAACTGCCTCAGGTGTCTCTCCCAGACTGGCCCTTTCCACTCCCAACCCCGGGACTTCCATTTACTTCACCTTGGCAGCTGTCCAAACAGAAGAAGCGTTCCAGGTCCTCCTCCCAGATGATTCCTGATGGCTGATTTTATCTTGGTTCAGGGCGAGAGGCTCCTCATTTATCCATTTGTATTCCCACTTGCCTTTGCCGCTGTTCTTGTTGGCTGGTTTCTGGGTTCTGCTGGTTCCTTGCTCTTATTTCACTGCATTCAAATATGTGCCTTTTAAATGTGTTTTTTTTTAAATGTTTATTATGAGGGTTTACTATATGCCTTTTGTATGGGGGGGCTGCTCTCTCTTTTGGTGGACTCCCCTGGAGATTTACTGTATGTTTCCCCGCGGGGAACCTGGGTCGGGACCGCACCATTATGCCTTTGACGTTCCCCACCTAGGACCCTCAGTGTACTTTTTTGCCACACTGTATATTATCTAGCTGGTTTTTCTGTCTATTAAATTCTCTTTTCTAATCTCCCTTTCTGGTTTCCCTTTGCCTGTCCTCTGTCTATTTACCTTCTGAACTTTCCCTCTTTTTTTTCTTCCCCTTTTTCTCCTATCCCCCCTCCCCCGCCTTTCCCTTTTTTATTTATTTATTTATTTTCTTGTCTCAGGAGTCGGGGGGTACTTGTTGGGGCGCTGTTGATGGTATATGTTTGCCCTTACCTTATCTCCCATATGACAGGTATAACACCCATTGGTTTTTCCTCTGTTAATTGTCGGGGATTTAACACCCCGGAAAAGCGGAGCCAGATGTTTTATCATTTTCACAAAACTAGAATGCAGATTTTGCTCCTCCAGGAGACTTATTTCGGCATGGATAGTGTGCCAGTCCTCCGGAATCGCTATTAAATTCAATGGTACCATCGCACTAAAGCACAGGCCAAGTCTAGGGGCGTGTCGGTTGCCTTCCATTCTACCTTTAGCCCTGAGGTCTTGGACTCTTTTTTGGACCCGGCCGGCCATTATAGTTTCCTTAAATTGAAGTATCAGGACTTTGTTTTCACAGTGGCGAATATTTATGCTCCTATTCAAGACCAGGGCCCCTTTCTCTCTGCTGTTCTTTCTGAGTTGTCCACCTTCGGTGACCCATGTTTCATTGTAGATGATTTTAATATAGCCCTGTCTCCTGCTGCAGACACCACCTCCTGCAGGTCTTCTCTCTCCTTTTTGGTGTTATCTCAAATTAAGTCTCATTTACATGATTTGCACTTGGTAGACGTGTGGCGGTTCCTGCACCCTTCAGATCGGGATTATAGCTACTATTCAGCGGCTCATGAGTTTTATAGTCGCCTTGATTTTTTTTTTGTTTCACAATCCTTAGTCAATTCCCCTATTTTGGCTTCCATTGGTCATTTCTTATGGTCCGATCATGCTCCTATTCATCTCATTATACATAATCTCCCCGCGTCTTTAAGTCACTCTTCCTGGCGTTTGAATGATACTCTGCTTAAAGATTCCATATGTGTCGCGGAGGTCACGAGGGCTATGCAAAACTTTTTTTAATAAATAATATGCTTTCTATCCAAATAAAACAGTGCCATAAATAATCAATTAACACAACAATAATCAAATCCCAATATCTGAAATAAATTGTATAAAAAATTGTCCTCCAAAATAAATATAGTCACTCAAAAAATCAAAGTCATTCATAAAGTTCAAAAGAAAGTTTTTTTCTTTTGAACATTATGAATGACTTTGATATTTTAAATCAGTGGGAAGCCCTTAAATGTGTCCTTTCGAGGAGTGTTCATCCAGCATGGCTCCCGACTGAAGATGGCTCGGATGGCGGAGATTCACCGGTTGTTTTTGCTTATGGCAAACTTAGAGTCCTCCCACAAGTGTACACTGGATCCAGGACTCGTGGTGAACCTCTCTAATGCCCGTCGTGACTGGACTTGCCCTCCCTTATCGCCCGAGATAAAGCCCACAACACCCAGGACTCTCTAGCTAACAAATGTGGTCATCATGTAGCGTGGGTATTCCACCCTCGCTGGTCTCGCTGCCCCAATCCAGTATATCCAAGCTCCTGATAACACCAAAATCTCTCACAATAAGGGAATTTCATCCGCGTTCGAACGCTATTACTCCCAACTTTATAATATATAATTTGTCCCCCACTTCTCCAACTGTCTCCATGGATTCCTGCCCTCAGGCTATGACTCAATACATTGCTGAGATGGCATTACCGGTCCTTGATGTGCAGGACTCTCTCGATCTCGAGATTATACAAAACATTTGCCCCTCTGTTGGCCCCGATTTTGACTCAGGCCTTTAATGCTATTGATGACTCTCATTTGACCTCCCTTGCCTTTCTTTCCGCTAATATTTCAGTTATTCCCAAACCTGGCAAAGATCCTTCTCTTTGCAGTAGTTATTGGCTGATTTCTCTGCTTAACTTGGATGATAAGCTTTTTGTGAAACTCTCCATTTCTTTCGGTCCTGATACATCACGATCAGGTTGGATTCGTTCCAGATCGGGAAGCTAGGGACAACACTATGAAAACGATCCACCTTATTTCCTACATTAAAGAACATCGTTTGAAGGCCTGCCTTCTCTCGGTTGACGCTGAGAAGGCATTTGATCGTGTTTATTGGTGTTTCCTGCGCCTTAATTTAGAGCAAATAGGTCTGGGTCCATGGTTCCTTAATCAGATTATGTCCCTGTGAACGGTATGGCCTCTTTGTCCTATTCTATCTCAAATGGTACCAGACAGGGCTGCCCTCTGTCTCCTTTACTTTTTGTCTTGGTTATGGAGCACCTTGCACGGGCTATATGGGCCAGTGGTTCTATATTAGGCATTAATACTCCCTCCACACATCGTAAACTGTCTCTTTAGGCAGATGATCTCCTAATGTATATGCAACAGCCTCTCATCTCTCTCCTCAGCCTGCTTCAGGAGTTCCATAGATTAGTTTAGTAACTTTAAACTCAGCATTTCCAAAACGGAGGCATCTATCTTTAGCTTGTTCAGTTAAGCTCTGACAATAAAATCTTGAAGCTGATTGGTTTCTATGCAAATGTACTCTCCAGTTTTAGTAATTAACCTCCACATTGTGTAAGTATAGTTTTCTGTTGTCATGATCAGGGAGCAGGTCCAGGGCACTGATGATTTTTTCTATGTATGATTTTTTTTTTTACCTTATTATAAGTATTAGTATTTCTATGCTTATTTACAGTATTCTTATGCGTATTTTTATGCTCATCTACAGTATTACCACCTGTTATGCCATGTTGAATATCCGTGATTTATGTAATATTTTGAGTGGAATCTGTGTGTTTTTTTTATCAGCTCTGATGAAGAAGGGATCACCCTTCGAAACGCGTTAGTTTTTATCTCCCCTTTGGATTGACCTGTAACCCTGTGTGGATTATGGTTATTTTATGCCTGTTTTACCTCTACTCTTGTAAGTATATTTCCTAAATAAAATTATTAATTGTTTACTGAGGTAATGCGCAAGGTTTGTGCTCTCTTTCTTTTATCCCCAGGGCAATGATGTGCAGGCAATGCTGGATTGAGTGCATGTCGATAGGAAATAGTTGAAAGAGGATGGAGATGATCAGCAGTGCTGAGATACGAAAAAAACCCCACAAAAATCAAAACAGTATTTTGTGGAAAACATGGCAATTGTTCATGATACACAGTGATTTTGCAAACTAAAAATTCATCCAATTAGGGCTGAGTTCTCTTTTTCTCATCACTTCTCTTCTAAATATTAGTTTGAATTCTATGATGTTTGCTTCAACATTGGACACAGGTATGCTTAAAGACTGATTAACTTTAGTGTACAGTAAACATTTATTTAACTGCTAAATATATTTTAGGAATTGATAGCTGCCATCAAATTATTCTGGTTAAATTTTAACAATTCATTGTTTCACCTTCTTCCCCAGAGCAGAGTTTAAGACGTGATGGCCGGGTTTACTTTATCTGGTTTTGGCAAAGTAAAGAAGGAAGTTGGATTGTCATAGGACATTTCTGCTGTGTTTAGAATTGACCTTAAAATGTTTACAGTGTGACATCTGTTGTCGCATCTTACTTACTATCTATTGAAAGTAAGGGATCACTCACTAAATGACAGTTTAAAATCACTTCCATTAACTTAAAGCAGTTCTTTGCCCTGTTTGAAAAAAATTAATTGCTGGTTCACACTGATGCAGTGCGGGATTCCTGTGTCTTTCCTGCATCACATTTGTACTCCATTCATGCAAACTGCTGCGGGTGTCTATGTCAAGTTAATGACATCCCAAAAAAGGTTAGCAAAATGCAGTGTGATTGGCTGAATTGGATTGCATTAGTGTGAACACCCTTCCGATCCAAAAAAGATGCCTGCACCTTTGTGAGTGTGTAATGCGATTTGTGGTGCAATTTAAGCCATACAAAATGAGTGGCTCAAATCGCACTGCAAAAAAATCACATGTGATTTGACTTGGGATGTGGTGTGATTCCTGTCCTAATCGCATGCATTTTTCCAAACCGCAATAGTGTGAACCGGGACTAAAAGTCAGCAGCTACAAATACAGCAGCTGCTGACTTTTAATAAAAAGACACTCACCTGTCCAGGGGTCCAGCACTGTTCTCACCCGACTGGTTCTTTGCCGGTCTTCAGATCCCCGGCATGTTTACACTGGCTGTGATTCCTTGCAGCTTCACATTCAGCAGCCCACTGCGCATGCGTGAGTCGCACTGTGCTTTGTGAATGGTCCTGTAGCCTTCTGGGGCAGAAGTCTGTGGGTGGGGAAGGAGGAGGGGGATTTGGGGAGAACTTTTAGTGGATCACCACAGCAATCTGACCAGAAGTGGGTACCTATCAAAACCAGCCCCCCCCCCCCCCAAAAAAAAAGTGGCAAAAATAGAAGAGGCGAGGGGAAGGAGGGCATAAAGTAGAACTTCCCCTTTAGGATGATGTTCCACTTAAAATACAACATGGCCTTTTCCTGCATCTCATGCACCTTGATGGTGTACATGTTCTCTAACCGAATATTATACATAAAATCCTTTCATCAATGCAACCAGCTGCAGGTTATATTATTATTTTTACTATATAGGATTTATATAGAGCAACAGTTTGCACAGTGCTTTACAAAAAGGAGGGAGACAGTGCAATTACATTACAATTCAATAGAAGAGGAATTCAGAGAGCTCTAAGTTAGAGCATATAATCTACTTCTAGCCTACAGTGTAATGTAGTTTTAGATCTTTGGCTAAATCAGCGATAAGATGCTTGATATAGAAAACAAAGAAAATATATACCGTATTTTTCGCTCCATAAGATGCACTTTTCCCCTCCCCAAAAATGGGGAAAAATGTCTGTGCGTCTCATGGAACGAATATGGAGCTGCTGGGCCGCTATTTCCCCCGTCAACACCGCCGTGTTAGAATACCGGGCCGGCTGCTCGGCTCTTCTGTGCAGCAGAACCTGCTCCTCGGCCCTACCTTTTCCTCGATCCAGCGGTGCCCTCATCACTGCTGGTTTCACCAGCTGTTTTCTCTCCCTGGCGCCAGCATCTTCAGTGTGGGCACCCGGCTGCGACAGCTTGTGGCTTCATGTGTCCTAGAAGACTACAGGGAGGGAAGGAGGACAACGTCCGCTTCCGATCACCTAGGTGTCTGCGTCATGTGTCCCAGAAGACTACGGGGAGGGAATGAGGACAACATCTGCTTCCGATCACCTAGGTGTCTGTGTCATGTGTCCCAGAAGTCACGTGTCCCAGAAGACTACGGAGAGGGAAGGAGGACAACGTCCGCTTCCGATCACCTAGGTGTCTGCGTCACGTGTCCCAGAAGACTACGGAGAGGGAAGGAGGACAACGTCCGCTTCCGATCACCTAGGTGTCTGCGTCACGTGTCCCAGAAGACTACGGGGAGGGAAGGAGGACAACGTCCGCTTCCGATCACCTTGGTGTCTGCGTCACGTGTTCCAGAAGACTACGGGGAGGGAAGGAGGACAACATCCGCTTCCGATCACCTAGGTGTCTGTGTCTTGGGCCCCAGAAGTCCCGTGTCCCAGAAGACTACGGAGAGGGAAGGAGGACAACGTCCGCTTCCGATCACCTAGGTGTCTGCGTCACGTGTCCCAGAAGACTACGGAGAGGGAAGGAGGACAACGTCCACTTCCGATCACCTAGGTGTCTGCGTCACGTGTCCCAGAAGACTACGGGGAGGGAAGCAGGACAACATCCGCTTCCGATCACTTAGGTGCGTGCGTCACGTGTCACAGAAGACTATGGAGAGGGAGGGAGGACAACTTCTGCTTCCGATCACCTAGGTGTCTGCAGTTTCAGGTCATTTCCTGTACTATGTCTGCAATCCATTGGTTCAGAATATTTTTTTTCTTGTTTTCCTCTTCTAAAACCTAGGTGCGTCTTATGGTCAGGTGCGTCTTATGGAGCGAAAAATACGGTAGGTATTATTAATTCAGAAAAGCAAAGGTTCCATCCACTGCCCCCACATTTTAAGAATTAAATGCTAGGGAGGTAGAGAAACAGAAATTATTATATATTCTTTCCCCTGTTCCAATGCTGCCCTCTTTTCCTCAAAGTTCTGGCCTTTCCTACATGGAACGGGGTGAGCGTGTGATCACAGCTGTACAAGGCTTAGACAGGAGGCTATGAGGGACTAGTCACAATGCAGGAGGAACACTGCTGACATGCAGACTAAGGTTAGTATCTATCCTTATTACAGTACCCTTGGCTTAAGTGTGGGGCCCCACTTGTCATTCCCTGGTTCCTCAGTTCAATATGCTAATGTAATTTTTAAAGAAAACCTGTTTTTATTACACACTTTACTTTGAACCCAGTGACATCATCACTGGGTCTCTGTGTTTCTCTATGCACTGTGGAAAGCTCACCATATGCTATGAAAACAGAGTAAGCAATTTCAGTACTGGAGAGGAGTTTGTACAACTGTGTACTACTGCTACCTTGTTCCTTTTTGAACCCTGGTTCACATAACAGGTGAACCAAATCTGCTATCTATGGAGCTGGTTCACATGTGTGCGGGCAGGCCACAGTGCATCTTTAAAAAGAGTTAGACATGATTTTCCTTCTAGTTCAGGTACGATTTCAAGTGTCATAAACTTAAAAAATTTGCACTTGAATCACACCTGAACTGCTGAATGAAACCATGCCAGATGTCTTTGAAAAATCGCACTGAAACGGCCCCGCACATATATGAACACAGTCTAAACTGCCAAATGACTGCATCAAAATTTCTACATGAGCATTCGGATTGTGGTTGTGGCATGGCCACATTGAATTCAATGGTTGACCAGGCCTGCAACACAATTTATTGCCCTGCTGTAGGTATCCTATTATGGAAGCTCCTAAAAATGACTTGCTGGTAACCATGTGGTATATTTGGTATAAATTGTTGAACCCTGGGAAACTCCATGCAACAAGCAAAATCAATCAGTGAACTGTTAATGCAGATCGTGATACTACATTGTATGAAAAATCAAAATGTCAACTCAATTTGGCTTTAAGCCATTGTCTACATTTTACAGAGTTATGGCTTCTCCCCAGGATTCTGGTTACCATTTCAGACTGTCCATAATGTTCACATGCAATTACCTTGCATAGCATGTGAATAAACAGTTGCAATCCATTTCAATCAGAAATACAAATTGGAAACCCCAGCAGGTGTTTTTGGCACTCAGAATTACATTGCTGCCTCTACTTCTACAGAATTCACAAGAAGGTATTGTTAGTGTCATATTTAAAGGGTTCATATTTATGAGTATACAGTAAATTGTGTTGGCATTATTAAAAACAAATTGAGGATTGCTTATCTCCAGAAAATGGAATCCATCTTTACCTATGTAACACTACCCCCTCAGGACTCACTACAGTTTGGGTCCTCCTATAGTCCTGCACAGACTGGCAACGTGCATTTCCTTCACAACAACTTGCATCCAGGAGACAGTAACCAGTCATTGAGCTTGGTTTTGAATTTTTTTTAGGGTAATTGAACTTGGATGGGGAAAGGGGTGTATGGGATGCCCAAAGTTAATGGCAACAGAGGATAAACTTCCCAGCAACTATGTACAAGTCTATACAGCAAATAGTCTCTCTTGGAAAGTTAGCCAGCATCTTCTGTAGTACCACCCCAGACCCCAGATGAATCTTCTCCTCATCTAGCTGTACTGGGTGATTCCCTGGGCAGGGGATCTAGTGCCTGCCACTGCAGTGTGAACGGTCCCAGGTAAAAAGCTAATCCAGTTTCCCATCAGAGTGCATCTTTCCCCTTACTGGGCCAGGGGGTGCAGGTTTACTCACTCAGTCCTACTCCTGTGCTGCTGGTGGGTTGGTGGCTGCTACCAGGCCTTCTAGTTAGGCCACTCCTTCCCTGATGCACAGATGGTCCTCACTCTGGGGGCTGGTGTAGTCCTGAATTTTCCTCCTTTCAAGATCCTTTGCCTGTAGGTGAGCCCTTCTCCACCTGGCCCCCTCCCAGGCTCCCGCTCTCCAGCCTCACTTCCTCATCTTCCACACAAGCTCTCCTACTCCTGACCAGGCTCTCTCACTTTTAAGGGATGTCTTGGCCCCATGCCAAGCCTCCTGTTGGGGATTGCCCAGGATCCCTCAAAAGTGCAGATCAGCCACTCCTTACCTTCACCCACTGCTTCTAGATCTTTCTCCAAAATTCCAGAGCAGGGGGAAATCTCAGATAACTGGTCTGCATAACCTCTCAGCCCCTGACCACAATTTGACCCCTCTGACTATCACACCTGGGCTGCTATTCAGCCCTTCTGACTGAAGATTAGAACTCTATCTCCCCCTAGTTATCTAGGAGGGTGCTACACATATGTGTACTTTCAGATGATGCTAAAATTTTGTGTAAGTGCACAATAATTGGCAGAATGTGAAAATCTCTAATATCTGGGATTCTCTGTGAACGATCTAAGTACCTTAATGCCGGGTTCACACTGGTGCACTGTGGTTTGGCCACGATATGGTGTACTGTATTCCCGGTTTCCATTCCTTTTACCCATGTTTTTTTAAACCATGGTCCTATTGATGCATTTTCTGAAAGAGCACAAAAGATGCGGGATGTGGGACTTTAAGTGCGCTTTCAGAAAACGCAGCAAAAATAAGCAACCTAGTAGAAGTCAGTGGGACTGTGGCTAAAAACATGGGTAAAACGCATGGAAACTGCACAACTGTGCATGCACCCATGCTGCAGCATACCAGTGTGAACCTGGTTTAAGATTACTGAAGAGCTCAGGCGTGTTTGGACTAGGATCTGAACCCATGTGTGTGAGCCCACCAGGACACTGCATAGCCCAATCATCTGTATGCAGGGCATTCCCCGTCCACAGCCATGTGCATATGAGGGACATGTATACATGTGGTTGTGGTGCAGGGAATGCCCTGCCACAGATGACTGGCCCATACAAGTGAAAGCTTTATGTGACAGTCTAATCCTCTCATAATCTTCAAAAACACAAGTAAATATGTTATGTTTTCAGCAACAGAAGGAATCACTGAGAATTGGATGAAAACATGTCTTCTAGGTTACTTCCACACTTTTCTGTGACAATTCTTGATATCTGGTATCCTGCTTGATATTGCTTGATCTAAATGAAGGAAATTTCTAAAGGCATGTGGGCAAGGTCATCTTCGCCCTGCACATGGGAGTACTTTTTCATGCAGAGCATGCTCATTGATGCCTGGGACCAGGCAGAGACTGTGGTCATGTGAAAAAAATCTAACAATAAATTGATTCCAAAGGTTGCAATGAAAAAAACCCCCAAAAACAAACATGTTATACTTACCTACTTTGTGCAATGGTTTTGCACAAAGCAACCCCGATTTTCATCTTTTTGGGTCCCCCACTGGTGGCTACTCCACCTGCCAAGTGCCCCCAACAGCAAGCCTCTTGCTCTGGGGGCACTCGAGGAAGCTCACTCCCAAGCCACACTCTTGTGTGCAGTAAAAATACAGAGTTTCTCTAAAAACATGGTGTCCCAAGTCACTACACACTGTAATTTTTGCAGTTGTTGCATTAGGAAGGACATGACAAGCTTGTGCCTACTCCACCAGTCTAGCGTACCTCTGTTACCTCGCTCCCAGTAACAGAATGGGGATCTGCTGAGCATATAGCGTAGATCTCATGCATGATCAGTGTTAACTCCTCTGCTTCCTGTACCTTGTAGCCAGGTCATGGATCTCCATAATGCTGGTCTGCTCCCGGTCGCTATGGGAGACGGACCACTTGGTAGGAGATCAAAGCATCAACCCCCCTGCTACTGAAGGACTTGCCACCTTATGCAGTGCCATGCCTACAAACTGGTTGCTTTCTGTCTTGTGCTTGGTTACTTTTAGTAACAGCATTACTCTTCCTTGACTTGTTCAGTTAACCCCTTTTTATGTAGTATGACTTCATACCCTGCATGTGCTTACAGACCTTGGTTCTGTAGATATGCCAGAACCAATATGTACCCCCTTGAATAACTTCAGATCAGACTCAGAATAGTTAATGTAACTTTACTAGAGAGACTTCAACATAACAGTCCAACATGAATAAATCCAATCCCTAATGCTAACTAAAGTTGTGTTACTGCCCAGGCAGGTAGTCTCCATAGCTTGGATGTCCTCCAGAACTCTGGTGCTTTCCGCAGACTGCAAGGTGCAGCAGTCCCTCCCAGAAGTTGAGTTAAGAGCAGCGAAAAAAAATCGGCCTGGGACCTCAGCCTTCCCTCTTTTTATATCACAGGTGGCCTGGGACCCAAAAAGCCCAGGAACCGAGCACTCATAACTTAGCCCCTAGCCTGCGCTACCTGCTTACTTACTAAACCAGCTTTACAACCTGCCTACAGGTATCTTTACTGGTATGTACACTCAAATCAATGAACTTCTCTTATTTGCTCACTTTTGGTATGTTATTTATTTTATTTTTTATTTATTTATTTCAGGTACTTATATAGCGCCGTCAATTTACGCAGTGCTTTACATACATATATTGTACATTCACATCATTTATACCATGCCATGTGTTTTCTTATATACAGTATCTGTTCAATAAGTGAAAATATTACATTGTTATCAAGCCAAAAATCTTGTGAGCCAATTTCATTTTCTCGTTGTCTTTGCTGACAGTAATCAGTTACTAGACTTCAGCTATCTCTGTGCCACAAAGCACCCCCAATGTTATGGCGATAAAGGGGGTGGGGGTTCTGTAGTCCTAACACATTTCCTGATAACTCTGCTACACCAGTGTGGTGAGTGAGCATTGTCAGCCAAAAACAGGATGTGGGTTACTGGCAGGATCTTCAGGTTAAAATGAAAAACAAAAGGCCTTATGACTGAAAAAGTAATGCAATCACCACATCTAAAGAATGGTAAGCTGCAGAGGATTACATTCTTTTTCTTGGGTTTAAGATGACCATACATATCAAAGAGTGGGCTGCCTGGCTAGTCTTAGAGTCAAGAATGGACACTCAAATATTTCACAGATCTGGCCATGCAGAATTTATATATTTATATATACATACATACCCATACATACACACATACATACATACACACACACACGCACATTTGTTTTTCACTTTTGGATAGTGGAGAGCTTGGGTTTGGTTTGAACTCAAGTTTGCCCAAATCTGAAAATTATCTGTCATTGTTTTGCCAGTGAGTTGGGGCAGGAGATTCCCCACCCCACAGCTGATGTACACATAAGGGCGGAGATGCTTGTGACATCATTGACCTATGATCAATGATGAGGTCAATGATGTCAGGAGCATCCCCATCTTCTTGTATTGTGCAACTGCAGGCTGGGGAATCTCTCCCCTGCAACTCATTGGCCCAACAATGACAACTAACATCTGGGTTCAGACAGACTCTAAGCTTATCCCTACTTTTGAAATGATTGGCGAAAGGGAACCAAGGCATGACATGACATTTTGCCAGTGCAAAACTCAAATGAATAAATATTGGGCAGGGGACCCTACCTCACACCTTTAATGTATTGACAACTGGAAGTTGGGACCATTTCACGTCTTTTTTGCTCACTTATGGCCTATCTTTACTTCTCTGATCATAAATCTTCTTTAATGCATGTAAAAAGGTCACTAAAAATGAGTTTCTTCCATTTGGGTGGAATAGGACAAGCCTCTGTTTGGACCTCCTTAAAATAGAACAAAAAAACTAAGTTTTTTCTTTTTGGATAGTGTGGGAGCTTATAACTGCTGACAGTTTTTTTGGCATCTGTATCATTTGGGCCTTTTCCCTTCATCTTCCGTTTCTTAGCCAAAATAGGAATTGAGAGGAAATTCCTCCAAAGTGAGGGAATCCCTGGTTGTCTTCTCGATTGCTCCCATTAGAAGATTTTCCCTTTTTCTTGTTCTGGTGACAACCCAAAATTTGGGATTTTCTTTCACTTTCATTCTTGGTGATAATGATAAATAAGGTAAGTAGAAAGGGTAACTTTCAAAAAAAATTGAAGAGGCACTAAAGGCAGAAGTTTTTTTTTCCATAATGCATTCTATGCATTAAGGTAAAAAACCTTCTGGGTGCAGCTCCCCCGCAGCCCCCTTATATAATCATTTGAGCCACATCTCAATCCAGCAAAGTGTGTGAGAGCAGCAGCTCCCCTGGCGCTCACTCTAATCATTGGCTCACACAGCAGCGGGAGCCATTGGCTCTTGCTGCTGTCAATCACAGCCAGTTAGCCAATGAGGAGAGAGTGGGGGGTGGGTCTTAGCCATACTGTGCAAGTGAAAAGGCAATGTCCATTCACAATAGCTCAGCTTGGGAACTGGCCTGCTTGAGTGCCCTTACACCAAGATGCTTGCATTTGGGGGCACCTGGTGGGGGAAGGGGGGCTGGGGACCCAAAAAGAAGAGGATTGGGGATGCTCTGTGCAATGGTTTTAACATGATTGTTATTTTTTTTAAAAATACAACCTTTAGAATCACCTTTAGACCTTGAAGATGTTAATTTGTCTGAAAATCAAAGCGGTTGCTCGGAAAGTCTTTGACTATCTATACATCTTTTAGAAAATACATATGTGCCCCCTAGTATATTTTCCATATGAATATGTAAAGAGGTGACTGTCTGCTGACAACAAGTAGCATTGCATAGAAAAATTCCTGCTGGGCTCCTGAATACAGAGTCCCTAACAGACGCTAACTTTTATATTTATACGTTTTATTGTTATTAAGTCACCCTTACAAAGTAGGCTTGTAATAAACTTACTTATATATTGGATATTTGTTTCTTGCTTTTATTCCCTGAAGTATGTATTTGTAGGAAAGAGCTGAAACATATTTCTGGCAATCATGAGCTGAATCACAAAGATGTAATACACAGATGTGACGTGTTTTTCAATGCCAAATCAAAACTCCCTCTAGTGTTCTGCACTATAAATGTAGAAAACTTGGAACATGGAAGTGTGTCACCAGGTCATGCTTAACCACATCACCATATGCTGCTCCTAGGTGACACTGTTAAGATTATAAGGGGTTTGTGATCCTTTTGTTACCACAGCTTTAGGAAGTGACAGATTGTCTGTATCCGTAACAGCCAAGACTAACTCAAGCTTTTTTCACAGTGGGAAGGATTGATGACAAATATATCAGTCCAGCTCAAGAAAACATATCAAATTAATTGAAAACTCTAACTACAGCCTGAGTAAAATCTGAATAGCAATTTACACTCACAGGACACTTTATTAGGCACACCTGTTTAATTGCTTGGTAACACAAACTGCTAACCAACCAATCACATGGCAGCAACTCAATGCATTTAGGCATCTAGATGTGGGGCAGATGACTTGCTGAAGTTCAAAACGAGCATGAGAATGGGGATGAAAGGGGATTTAAGTGACTTTGAACACGGCATAGTTGTTGGTGCTAGACAGTCTGGTCTGAGTGTTTCAAAAACTGCTGATCTACTTGGATTTTCAAGCAAAACCATTTCTAGGGTTTATAGAGAATGGTCCAAAAAGAAAAAAATATCCAGGGAGTTGCAGTTGTGTGGATGAAAATGCCACACAATTGGTAATGTTAGAGGTCAGAGGAGAATGGGTAGATTGGTTGCTGCCACATTCAGATGGTAGGGTCAGAATTTGGTGCAAACAACATAAAAGCATGGACCCAACCTACCTTGTATCAACAGTTCAGGCTGGTGGTGGTAGTGTAATGGTGTGGGGGATATTTTCTTGGTACTAGCAAGGTGTACCCAATAAATGACCGGTGAACGTATAGTTACCATTACATATCTTTCATGGAAAATGTCTTACCATAATAAAAGCTGATTTACTAAACTGCAAATGACCTTTTAGGGCCATTAAAGAGAAAAATGTAAAGGAGAAATAATGCTTCTGAAAAATCATAGACACTAATGGGGTAACCACTTTATCATCTCTTTGTTAACCTTCACATCAGGACCCAGATTTTTACTTATTCAGGAAATTATTTAATTATTTTTTTTTTGTTAGTGTACTAAAGCCCAGTTTTCTTCTGGAAGTGATGATTGGCATATTCAAGGCTTTGGACATCTTTTTATGTCCTTTTCCATCTTTATAAAGTTCCATTACCTTTTTACGCAGGACTTTTGACAGTTCTTTTCTGATCCCCATGGCTCAGTATCTAGCCTAGTCAGTGCTTCCATGTAAGAGCTAACAAGCTCATTGACTATTTATACACTGACACTAATTGCAATTTAAAAAGCCACAGATGTGGAATGATAACCTCTAATTGGCATTTTAACCCGTGTGTGTCACTTTGTGTGTCTTTACCAAGGCCAAACATTCCAGAGTATGGAAACTTTTGATAATGGCCATTTGGATGATTTCTGTTATGATTATGATTTAAAAGGAGCCAAACAACTATTTGATAATACTGTAAATGGCTTCATATGATCATCATCCTTCAATAAAAGAGCATTTTTTGGCATGTTTAGTCATATTTTCAATATCAATACCAAAATTTCACAATTTCTGCCAGGGTATGCAAACGTTTGAGCACAACTGTATGTACGCCTCATTCCTTATACTCACAGAGTACTCCTTAATCTCAATGGCACAAATGAGAGTTTTACAGATATGCATAATCCTCAGCACAAAGGATAATTTTTTGTGAACAATTACATTACATATCTTACTCTGCACAGAATATAGATAGACAGCTAACACTTTATATGACCTGACCTTACCTTAACTTCCCACCTGGCCTATTGCAGATTGACGGCTGGGCGGGACACTTGCCATTGTGACTGGGCGTCATATGACGTCCTGTCAAAACGAGCCGCTCACGTAGCCGCGGGGCCGTGCAGCGGTGCGATCTGTCACCAGCTGAGCCATGTGATCAGCTTTGCCCAATCACAGCTAATCACAACAAAAGGCTGAATGAAACAATTTCATTCAGTAACAATGATTGCAAATATCAATGAAATACATTGGTCTTAGTAATCATAATGTGTTAAAAAAAAAAAGAAAAATCCTGATCACTTGCCCAGAGTAGTTCAGTGTTACTATGGTAACATTGTATTGCTTTGGTCACAGTGTGTTGAAAAAAAATAGTAAAAAAAGAAAAAATAAAGTAATAAAAAAAATAGAAACATTTGAAAAAAAATACAAATTAAATTATTATTATTATTTTCACCAAAGAAATGTAGCAGAATACATTTTGACCTAAATGTATGAAGAAATGTTTTTTATTTGCAAAATTTTATAACAGAAACAAAGAAAAGTGCTTTTTTTTCAAAAGTTTCAGGTTTTTTTATTTTATTTAGTAAAAGATAAAAAACTCAGTGGTGATTAAGTACCACCAAAAGAAAGCTCTGTTTGTGTGAAAAAAGTATAAAAATTTCATATAGGTACAGTGTTGCATGACCATGCAATTGTCATTCAAAGTGCGACAGCGCTGAAAGCTGAAAATTGGCCTGGGCAGGAAGGGGGTAAAAGTGCCCGGTATTGCTGTGGTTGAGCAAGACCTTCATTGGTGACTACATAGCAATCAGCAACTACTAAGACAATAAACAGTGGTCAGGAGTATGAAATGTACAGCACAGCTTACAGAGTGCAATGGCCAGGATTACCGTATTTTTCGCTCCATAAGACGCACTTTTTTCCCCCCAAAAAAGGGGGGAAAATGTCAGTGCGTCTTATGGAGCGAATATGGAGTGGCCTGTCCGGTATTTCCACTGCCGCCGTGTCAGAATACCGGGCCGGCCGCTCAGCTCTACAGCGGGACCTTATAGAGATGACTGCTGACCTTTGGGGAGGGAGGGGGAGCGGGTACCTGAATTTGACAGGTACCCGCTCCCACTTCCGTGGAGTTGTTCTTTCATCTTACCCGTTCCTCTATCCAGCGGCGCGGTCTTCCCAGCTTCTGTAGTGTGGGCATGACAGCCGGATGCCAAGTGCGCATGCGCAAGAAGCGGTGCTTTTTGTGAATGGTAAGGCGGCACCTGGGACACATGACAGATCCCAGAAGCCTCCGGACCAATCACAAAGCGCAACTGCTTCTCGCTCATGCGCACTGGGCACCCGGCTGTCATGCTGAACGCCATTACAGAAGCCGGGAAGACAGCGCGCGGCTGGATCGAGGAACAGGTAAGATGAAAGAACAACTCCGCGGAAGTGGGAGCGGGTATCTGTAAAATTCAGGTACCCGCTCCCCCCCCTCCCCAAAGGTCAGCAATCATCGCCTGTACTATCCACAGTCTCTGGTCATCCCTGTGCTGTCCGCAGTCTCTGGTCATCCCTGTGCTGTCCGCAGTCTCTGGTCATCTCCTGTGCTGTCCGCAGTCTCTGGCCATCTCCTGTACTGTGTCCGCAGTCTCTGGTCATCTCCTGTACTGTGTCCGCAGTCTCTGGTCATCCCTGTGCTGTCCGCAGTCTCTGGTCATCCCTGTGCTGTCCGCAGTGTCTGGTCATCTCTGTGCTGTCCGCAGTCTCTGGTCATCCCTGTACTGTGTCCGCAGTCTCTGGTCATCTCCTGTACTGTGTCCGCAGTCTCTGGTCATCTCCTGTATTGTGTCCGCAGTCTCTGGTCCTTCTCCTGTACTGTGTCTGCAGTCTCTAGTCATCTCCTGTACTATGTCTGCAGTCTCTGGTCATCTCCTGTACTATGTCTGCAGTCTCTGGTCATCTCCTGTACTGTGTCCGCAGTCTCTGGTCATCTCCTGTACTATGTCTGCAGTCCATTAGTTCAGAATTTTTTTTTTTCTTGTTCTCTGCCTCTAAAACCTAGGTGCGTCTTATGGTCAGGTGCGTCTTATGGAGCGAAAAATACAGTATATAACAGCAATACAGCAGTCAGGAATATGTAATGTACAACATTGCTTATAGAATGGAGAGATCAGGAGTGGGGCACACAGAACAAGATGAAGTGCAAAGGTCAGGAGCATGTAACATAGTCCTGCCTGCTTGTCAGCGGGAGACAAGAATGAATAAGTGTTAGCAGTCAGTGACAGGAGAACATTGTGTGAATATTCACTTCAATCACCCAATCACATTTATTTATTACAGGTACTTATATAGCGCCATCAATTTACGCAGTGCTTTACATATATATTGTACATTCACATCAGTCCCTAACCCTCAAGGGGCGTACAATCTAAGGTCCCTAACTTACAATCATACATACACATACTAGGGGACAATTTAGACAGGATCCAGTTCACCTACCAGCATGTCTTTGGAGTGTGGGAGGAAACTGGAGTACCTGGAGTTAACCCATACAGGCACAGGGAGAACATGCAAACTGCAGGCAGGTGGTGCCATGGCTGGGATTTGAACCAACAACCCGAGTACTGCCAGGTGGAAGTGGTAACCATTTAACCACTGTGCTGCCCATAATAAGCAAGTTCTGGTTTACTTATTTTATCATTAAATTAAGGCATATAGATACACACAATTTATAGTGTGCAGATTTTGTAACTTCTTTAGTAAATCAGCCCAATGAAGTCCATGTCTAGCTTTAGTCACTTTGCCCTAAGACGACCTTGTCACCTGTAGAATGGTTTGAGCAGGAACAGGCATTGCAATCGTCATTGACAGCAGGGTTTCTGAGGTGTTTCAGTACCTGTCAATCCTGCAAATAAGCATTTGCACAGTTATTGAACCAACTCTTGGAACATCCTCTTGTGTTCATCAGCATAGATCTGCGTATAATAGCATTAAGCCAATGGTTTTGTACTCCCAGGCCAGCTATTTAGTGCCTGAAAAAAACACTGCAAAACCATATTGCTGCTCTTAGGGGTGGAATAACTTTTGCAAGAAAACAAAAAGGTACCTATTATAGCAAAGAAGAACAAACAATGGCAATCGCTGATTTTGTGCCACCTCCTTGTGGCTGATATAGATAGTGGTTATAAATGGAAGGAAGCATGTTGTGTCATTTGTTAGCAATGCCAACCCAGTTAGAGACACTCCTATTTAAGCAAACAAACAATTCCTTTATTAGCGTGTGACATCATCCAGTAATATTTCATATATAACATCTACAATATATTTGTATTATATGTATAGAATGTACCTCTAAAAATGTATATTATAGCTTATCTCCAACCCATGTTAGAATATGCTTGCTTACTTCCCAGCCATAACACCACATGTTAGAATTTATGTATCAGCTCTATGAAAAGCTGAGAGAGAAAATCACACATTTTGATAGAGTTTAATGTTGATTGGAATTGTACAGCTTGTAATTGGTAATTGTTGCCCAGAGCATATTACTCTGTAATAGATGTACTCCAAAACAAGAAATATCTTTATTGTTTTATTTTTAGCTTACACGATTATGTTAGAATGCACACAATACATGTTAAAAAAAACCCCAAAAAAACAAAAAACCTTGGCTTTATTATTCAGGACAAAAACCATTGTGCACAGTATACAAATGATATCAATCAAGCTTTCTCATCTACAGTATATGACTGCAAAGGGATCCTAACTAAGGAGGAGTTAATTTGTCAGGGTTTGATTTGAAAAAAGTTTAATGAATCTAGCTTCCAGTTCACAAACTTTGCTTGAAACCTCATTGAAGTCTAAGGTGGGCAAACCTTTTAATTGAATTCTGGCCATTTTTAAGGATTAAAGGTAAGTTATTGTTACCATGCACAGCTGCTCCAGGTTGTGTCAGCTCTAGTTCGGATAAATCCCCCCTCCCCCCCCCCAAATAAAAAAATGCTATGCCCCAATTGATCACACCTTCACAGAAACAAAGCAATATTTTGGTCTCTTTGGGAATGCAACCAAGGTGTATGCTTCACACAGGAATAGTGCCAATGGGTTTTATATTTCTCTTTGAAATCTTCAATTAATAAATAATAATGAACTGAATTATAATTGATTAATTATTATTTAACTTACAAGAGACCAACTTGAAAATTCATAACAGGTTGCACAGGACCCCATCACGCCTGCATACCCTCTACCATAATGTCCCTGATACTTGTTGGCATTGCAGATCAAAGAAAGGTACCCTATACTACAAACTGCAGTTTGGTCCTGAAACCTTCTGGAATTGGAGTCATGGCTATAGCTCAAACGTTAAAGGATTGCATAATTCCAGTTGATCCTGTCTTGTTATTCCTACATAGTTCCCATATATATATATATATATATATATATATATATATATACTCTCAAATCTTTCTATAGGTCAGTTCTCCACTATTTACTAAAACTAAATGCAGTCAAAAAGCAGTGTCTCTCTAAATATGAAAATCCTGTTGCTCAATAAGACGGAGGAAATCCAACAGGTGAAAGAACTGATCCTCTTCTCTCATCATAAGGGTGAAATCCACCTTTGAAGGTTGTTCTACTGGAATACCTTCTCCTTCTTGGATGATGGTAAGACCCTATTGTTCAGCTATACTTAAATATTACTGTGGTCCCTGTATTGGGGAACTCAGTGGATGTTTTGTCCTTAGCCTTGCTCTTCCCATTGTCCCATTGTTCACCTGTCCCCTTTTCCCCCAGCCTCTTCCCCACTTTCCCTTTCCTATTTTTTGATCCTGAATGCTTCCTATTTACATTTGAAGCACAATCTTATCTTTTTCCCTCTTACCCTTCCCACATCCTCTTACAACCTCCTCTTTCATTCCTGACCTCATACCCTACAATAAAAAAAATCCCTTTGGAGATTTCTTACTCTTTTACTTCAACCATCCTAAACAGTATTGATTAGATATGTATTCCTATAATATATTTTTTTTCATTGCTGAGTAGTCCGTTTTTCAAACAATACCATAGCTGACAAGTAAGTACTAATTGTCTTAATGTGGATATGCTGTATATAAACTGTTGATATGATGTGTGGATTTTATGAATTTATACAATGTTGTAAAGACTTGTACAACACAATACAACTTTCTGCCATATATTGTAACTGACTCTGATGTATGAGAAAATAAAAAATTTGAAAAAAATTCCCCCTGGTGAAGTTTACTTCCTATTTTGTTGTAACCACTTCAAGTCTGAACACTTTCACTCCCAGGCCAGTTTTCAGCTTTCAGCACTGTTGAACCTTGAATGACAATTGTGTGGTCATGCAACACTGTACCCAAATTAAATTCTTATTTTTTTCATACAAAAAGAGCTTTCTTTTGGTGGTATTTGATCACCACTGTTTTTTTATTCTTTGCTATATAAATAGGAAAATATCAAAGATTTTGAAAAAGAATAATTTTTTGCTTAGTTTTTGTTATAACAATTTGCAAATATATAATCTTCTTCATAAATTTTGGCCACATGCTACATTTTTGCGTAAAAATAATTCAAAACAGTGTATATTATTTAGTCTGTGTGAAAGCTATAGAGTCTACAAATTATGGGATATAAATATCTGAAAAATGATAATTTGAGACCCTAAAATACCAGACGCTGGTATGACATATGTCAGTGATCAGGACATTGGTATGAGGTATAGCGGCGATCGGGACATTGGCATGAGGTATGCTGATGATCAGGATGCTGGTATGGTGGTGATCAGGACACTGGTATGGGGTATATCGTTGATCAGGATGCTGGTATGGGGTATGGCAGTGATCACGACATTGATACATTGTATAGCATGAACTGGACAATGATATGACATATGGGGTGATCAGAATGCTGGTATGGGGTATGGTGGGGATCAGGATGCTGGTATGGGGTATGGTAGTGATCAGGGCACTGATATGGTCTATGGCAGTGATCAGAATGCTGGTATGGGTTATGACGGTGATCAGGATGCTGGTATGGGGTATGGAAGTGATCAGGGTGCTGGTATGGGGTGTGGAAGTGATCAGGGTGCTGGTATGGGGTATGGCAGTGATCAGGGTGCTGGTATGGGGTATGGAAGTGATCAGGGTGCTGGTATGGTGTATGGCAGTGATCAGGGTGCTGGTATGGGGTATGGCAGTGATCAGGACGGTTGTATGGCCTATGGGCTGATAACAACGCTGGTATGGGCTATGGCAATGATCAGAATGCTGGTATGGGTTATGACAGTGATCAGGATGCTGGTAAGGGGTATGGAAGTGATCAGGGTGCTGGTATGGGGTATGGAAGTGATCAGGGTGCTGGTATGGGGTATGGCAGTGATCAGGGTGCTGGTATGGGGTATGGCAGTGATCAGGGTGCTGGTATGGGGTATGGAAGTGATCAGGGTGCTGGTATGGGGTATGGAAGTGATCAGGACCGTTGTATGGCCTATGGGGTGATAACAACGCTGGTATGAGTTATGGCAATGATCAGAATGCTGGTATAGGTTATGGCGGTGATCAGGATGCTGGTAAGGGGTATGGAAGTGATCAGGGTGCTGGTATGGGGTATGGAAGTGATCAGGATGCTGGTAAGGGGTATGGAAGTGATCAGGGTGCTGGTATGGGGTATGGAAGTGATCAGGGTGCTGGTATGGGGTATGGCAGTGATCAGGGTGCTGGTATAGGGTATGGCAGTGATCAGGATGGTTGTATGGCATATGGGGTGATCACAACGCTGGTATGGGCTATGGCAATGATCAGAATGCTGGTATGGGGTATGGTGGTGATCAGGGCGCTGGTATGGTGCATGGCAGTGATCATGGCGCTGGTATGGGGTATAGCGGTGATCCGGATGCTGCTATGGAGGTGATCAGGATATTGGTATGGTGCATGACATTGTTTTTGTGAGCACTGGAACAGGTGACAGAGTTGGCTGCATTTTATAATATGATTACACTGGGGCAGTGATCAGGGACACAAGAACTGGCTGGCACTGCAGTCTGTGAGTAGACAAGCAGTTTGGCAGGCTGGTGTACAAGCGGCCTGACAGGCTGGTGTACACTCAAAGGCTGCAGCATCGCTTCTGCTCTCAATACTTTCACTTGGTATTGTTTACTATGTGATTGCTGTGATTTGACACAGCAATCACAAGATACAATACCATGTGACCACCCAGACACAGCGGTAATGTAATCTGATGTGTCTGCATGACACACGGATCACTGGGCTCCCAGGTGCACACTCTGTGAGCCACGCAGGAGCCTCGGATGCGAGCTGACATACAGCTCAATGAATGCCTGTCAAAATTGTGTGCATTGCAGTTCCCAGTGATGTTCACATGGTTGATTAATGTTGTGTCAAATTTGACCTGGCATGTGTTGTCTGCCAGGCTTTTCTGCTATCCAAATGCTTCCAGTGATGTCAATGTAAACGTGCTGCAAACGCACTGCAAAGGCATCACAAATGTCCTTATGGCATTTACAGTGTGTTTGAGATGTGTTTAGAAAGGCCAAGAGGGATGCCCTAGTTCTTCCAACTTATAAGAAGCCAAAGGAGCTTATCTGACCGTGGGGACCTACTGGTGGCCACACCGAAGAACGTTTAATTTAAACTTTGGTGGAGAATTCCCAGTGGCTCTCCTGAGGTGCTCTGATACACCACTTGGACTTACTACCCTAAGAATTTTGGTACAACTTGGGATTTTTCCATCGTATTTAATTTTTTGTATGAAAGTGTTACTAAACCCACGACCCTGCATTCACTATATCTGGTCTCCCACAGCACAAAAAACATAGAAATGCAATTATTTTAGTAAATATAAACTGCTAAATACCTTTTCTTATCAGTAGTTAGAGTAGTCTTGTGACTTCTATCAGTGTCCAGCCGAGCACTGGTTAAAGGTTTCATTTTGCTCTAGGAGGATGCAGGACCCCTGACCTCAGTGCTGATTAGCCCTGTGCTGATCATATGCACTCTCCCAAGAAAAACAAAAAACTCACTAGCAATACACACCAAACTGAGCATGTGCAGAGTGACTCCACGCGATATGTCTTATCAGGAGATAAGAGGGGGACACCAGAAGAAGGAGTGGATCAGAGAAGACAGAATCAAAGAGTGTGTTTACACAATGCAGAGGATTAACCCCTTAGGTTCCACAGTGAGTATAACAAGCATACTTTACTGCATATAGAGACTGATTTTACTGTTGTGGGTTTAGTAACTCTTTAATCAGTTCCACACCACCCTATAGAAGAAATACTGCTACAGGGTGGCACGGATGTGCAAAATCACGTATATATACGTGATTTTGTAGTTCCTGGTAGGCCTCCATTCGTGGCCTCGGCTGTCAATCACCGGGTACCAGGCAGTGATTCCCCTCCAGCACCTAGCAATCTCTGAGGATTTATGATGGGGGAGAGACCTGTATGCAAACAATACAGATCTCTCCCTTGTCAGCTCCTGCACACTGCTTTGTATGGCTCTGCTATGCAGTGTGCTTACAGTGAAACAGACACACAGCCCCCATAGTAAAACAGCACACAGTTAACCCTTTGATTGCCGCATATTTTAACCCCTTCCTGCCCAGTGCCATTAGTACAATGTCAGTGCTTTATATTAGCACTGATCACTGTATTGGTATTACTGGGATGTCAATGACACCAAGTCAGTTCCCCCCAGTGTCAGAATGCCTGCCACAGTACAGCTATGAGACGCTGTTCGCCGCCATTACTAGTAAAAAAAAAAAATCCCACTATATGTACTGCCATTTGTAAATGCTATAACTTTCATGTAAACCAATTAATTTACACGTTTTGGGAATTTTTTTAGCAAAGATATGTAGCAGAATACATTTTGGCCTAAATTTATGACAAAATGTATTTTTTCATTTTTTTTACTGGATATGTTTAATAGCAAAAAGTCAAAAATATTGTTTTTTTCTCAAAATTGTCAGTCTTTTTTTATAGCACAATAAATTAATCATGCACAGTCAATCAAATACCACCAAAAGAAATCTCTATTTGTGGGAAAAAAAGTACGTACATTTCATTTGGGTGCAACGTTGCATGACCGCGCAATTGTCAGTTAAAGTAATGCAGCGCCGTAATGCAAAAAATGGCCTGGTCAGGAAGCGGGGTAAATCCTGTGGAGGGCAAGTGGTTTTACACAAGATAGTATGTGGTCATTTGTGAACACCTGATGAGATTCAGGATGAATGTATATGCTTCATGTAGTGAATAAATCTTGCTGAGGAAGCCATAGGAGGCGAAACATGTCATGGTATCTACCTGAAAGCTAAAATTAATCACTATTAATATGTTGCAAGATTTTAATGTTGTGATTCTGATTTTATTAAATCAATAATAATAATATTAATATATCATAATAATATATCATAATTTATATAATATAATAATACATTTTTAACTTCATTTGTTCATTCTTTTGCTACCTAAAAAGACCAAGATACATTTTGTTTGTTTTATAAATAACTATGGTGGGGACAATGGTACCTTGGTGGTGTTCAATGGGGTATATGTTCATATGTGTTTAGCAAGCATTACTGTCTAAGATGATAATAAAATTGCTCAAATTTTTTGCATGTCTAAATGAACCCTAACTGTCCTATTTTCTGGCTCAGTATTCTGCAAACCTCAGACAAGCTGTATTCCAGATGCTCTTCTGCCAGACAGCAAACAGTACATCCTTTGTGGCCTAAATACCCTCTGTGTTTATTTGGTAAATTATTTTTAGCGATGATATTTTATTTTCTCTCTCTGTGAAGCCAGAAGACAAATTTCTGTCGTGTATAACTGAGAATCCATATAAACATTTTCTGTTTACAATAATGAGTACAGATCAAACTAGTATTGCAGGAAATATGGTTATGTTCATTTAATGTAAGGGTTGGGCCACCCGGGAGTGTCATTCATTGGTATGTGTGATTGCAGTGTTCAAAAAAAGGAAGCGTAAAAAGTTCATGCAAGGTAATGGTGCCATGTTATCCAAGAGATACTATAGCTCTAGTCACCATAGCAACTGTAAATAATAGGATTTAATTGCTGAACATTTTAGGGAAGAGAAACAGCTGCTGTTATTTGCTGTTGATCATCCTGAATATTTAGCTTTCACCTTTCAATTAGCATGTTAATATCTTATGTCTCAGTAAATATATGTAAAATGGGTCACCTACTGCTATCATGGAACAAAATCCAAAAATCACAACAGAATAATTTTAATGTGAAATTAAAAGCTTGTTTAAAAACACACAATTTACCTTGGTTACGTATGGATTAAAAATAAAAGTGCACTACCCTTATGGAAGAAAAATATATTTGAAATATATTTTAAAAATATTCCTCCCAAATATATTGCCATATATTTGAAATACTACAATTTTGGCCATATTCAATATATTTCAAAATATATTTATATATATATTTATACAGTGAAACTAAAAATTTATTTATTTATATTAATTTATTTCAGTAATGCAACTTAAAAGGTAAAACTAATATATGAGATAGACTCATTAAATGCAAAGCAAGATAGTTCAAGCCGTGATTTGTCATAATTGTGATGATTATGGCTTACAGCTCATGAAAACCCCAAATCCACAATCTCAGAAAATTAGAATATTGTGAAAAGGTGCAATATTCTAGGCTCAAAGTGTCCCACTCTTATCAGCTAATTAAGCCATAACACCTGCAAAGGGTTCCTGAGCCTTTACATTTTCTCTCAGTCTGGTTCAGTAGGAATCACAATCATGGGAAAGACTGCTGACCTGACAGTTGTGCAGAAGACCATCATTGACACCCTCCATAAGGAGGGAAAGCCTCAAAAGGTAATTGCAAAAAAGGTTGGATGTTCCCAAAGTGCTGTATCAAAGCACATTAATAGAAAGTTATGTGGAAGGGAAAAGTGTGGAAGACAAAGGTGCACAAGCAGCAGGGATGACCGCAGCCTGGAGAGGATTGTCAGGAAAAGGCCATTCAAAAGTGTTGGGGACTTTCACAAGGAGTGGACTGAGGCTGGAGTCAGTGCATCAAGAGCCACCACACACAGATGGATCCTGAACAAGGGCTTCAAATGTTGTATTCCTCTTGTCAAGCCGCTCCTGAACAACAAACAATGTCAGAAGTGTCTTACCTGGGCTAAAGAAAAACAGACCTGGTCTGTTGCTCAGTGGTCCAAAGTCCTCTTTTCTGATGAGAGCAACTTTTGCATCTCATTTGGAAACCAAGGACCCAGAGTATGGAGGAAGAATGGAGAGGCACACGCTGCAAGGTGCTTGAAGTCCAGTGTGAAGTTTCCACAGTCTGTGTTGATTTGGGGAGCCATGCTGGTGTTGGTCCACTGTACTTCATTAAATCCAGGGTCAACGCAGCCGTCTACCAGGAGATTTTGGAGCACTTCATGCTTCCTTCCACAGATGAGCTTTATGGGGATGCTGACTTCACTTTCCAGCAGGACTTGGCACCT
Source organism: Staurois parvus (assembly GCF_062004578.1). Lineage (NCBI taxonomy): Eukaryota > Metazoa > Chordata > Amphibia > Anura > Ranidae > Staurois > Staurois parvus. Next base: position 4,090,469 of record NW_028318157.1, read on the forward strand.
GCCCACACTGCCAAAAGCACCAAAACCTGGTTCAATGACCGTGGGATTACAGTGCTTGATTGGCCAGCAAACTCGCCTGAACTGAACCCCATAGAGAATCTATGGGGCATTGCCAAGAGAAAGATGAGAGACATGAGACCAAACAATGCAGAAGAGCTAAAGGCCGTTATTGAAGCATCCTGATCTTCCATAACACCGCAGCAGTGCCACAGGCTGATAGCTTCCATGCCACGCCGCATTGAGGCAGTAATTGCTGCAAAAGTGGCCCAAACCAAGTACTGAGTACATATTCATGCTTATACTTTTCAGAGGTCCGATATTGTTCTATGTAGAATCCTTGTTTTATTGATTGCATGTAATATTCTAATTTTCTGAGATTGTGGATTTGGGGTTTTCATGAGCTGTAAGCCATAATCATCACACTTATTACAAATCACAGCTTGAACTATCTTGCTTTGCATGTAATGAGTCTATCTCATATATTAGTTTCACCTTTTAAGTTGCATTACTGAAATAAATGAACTTTTGCACGATATTCTAATTTTTCGAGTTTCACCTGTATATATACACATATACTGTATGTTGAAATGCGTTTTTTATTACAAAATATATGAAAAATATTTTTAAAAATACATTTCAAATATACTGTATGTCTTTAAAAGTACAAATCTAAATTTTTGGAATGCATTTACAAATATATATAAAAATATATGTTAAAATTACTTTTTTATATGTTACAAAAATCTGAAGAATATACTTAAAAATACATATTTTTAAAAATATTTTTCATATATTTTGTAATTCATAAAAATGCATTTCAACATGCAGTATATATATATATATATATATATATATATATATATATATATATATATTTATTGAAATTTATTTTGAAATATATTGAATATGGCCAGAATTCTAGTATTTCAAATATATGTCAATATATTTGGGAAGAATATTTTTTAAATATATTTCAAATATATTTTTCTTCCATGTGGGTATTTAAATGAAATTAGTGTAAGTACCAATATTTGTCTAGTTATCAGCCTTTGTTATTCCCTGTACTCAGCACTGTGTGCCATTCACATTATTATACAGGAGGTATTTAGCAACAACAATTTGTGCAGCACTTTACAAAATACTGTAACAATACAGTTTAAGACAAGAGGATTAGCAGGGTCTTATCATGACAAGGGAAGGGAAAGTGATACAAAAGGAAATAATTGTGGGGGAAGAGTTTGAGAAAGTAAAATGCAGTTATTACGTAGATGCAGGATAGACTGTTTAGTTTAGATGAGTTTTCAGTGATTGCATAAAAGTAGACATAGTAGGAGACAGCCATACAGATTGGGGTAGGGAATTCCAGAGGACAGGAGAGGGTCAGGGAAATCCCTGGAGATGACCATGGAAGGAGGTGATGAGGTGACAAGGGAGCTTGTAAGCAGGTTGAAAATAGTTAGATGGGTGCTGCACTAGATGGTAGGGGTTAGTGCCTTGCTTGGCTTTTTGGCGGGATCCTTGGGTTTGACCCACTGCACCTGTGATGTCAAAGAGGACAGTGAACCAAGTCCAGGGTGATTGACTGGCCCTGATTCTTCTTGTGTTCTGCATTCTTGCCCATCTTCCAGAACCCTGAGGAGAGTTACAACCGAGAGGAGTACAAAGATGTAAGGGTCTGCCACCAAGATGTAAAGTTATCAGAACTTGGGGTTCACCCTGAAGATACTAGCTGCTGGAGAATGCCTCTGATGGACTCTAATGACATGGGCTCTACCTGTGCAGGTACATCAGGGCAGTTACAATACAATTCGGTACAAGAGGAATCAGAGGGCCCTGCTCGTTAGAACTTACAATCTTACATGGTACAGCAGGCACATATCAGGAATATACATATTCTTTAACTTAGATCAGATATATATTTAATTTTCATTCGTATTGTTAAGTGCATACACACTAAGTGATGTATACTGTCAACCTGTCAACAACACTTACAGGTATTTATTACCTCTCACAGAAATGACAGTACTCCCCTGACAATGCCTTAGTACATGGATCTCCAAAATTTCTAAACAAAGGGCCAGTTTACTGTCCATCAGACTGTAGGGGGGCCAGTGGCAACAACAATGGGGCACTATTCCTTCCACTAATACCAGTGATGGCTCATGATTCCTTCCACTGACACCAATGATGGAGCACTATTCCTTCCACTAATACCAGTGATGGAGCATGATTCCTCCCACTGACACCATTATTCCTCCTCCTACTGACCACAGGTACTGTGTAATTATTTTATTCCCATATTGACCAACAAGCTGGGGACTGTCTATTCCCACTTACACTGGGACATTTTCTACACCCACTGGCCATAGTCTGGCCACCTTAACATCTGAAGGACAGAAAACTGGCCCTTTGTTTAGAAAGTTTGGAGACCCCTAATCTAATGCCTGGTGCATACAATGAGAAAATTGGACAAAAAAACCCCAAAGCGTTCATACACAGCTTTAAAGAACTGATCGCAACAGTACATGCAAAAATATCTGAAGGGACAAGCATGAAAAATGTTCCATAAGACAACAGGACGAATGATTTGCATGTAAATATTATAGAACTGTATTTGTACGTAAAAAATTGAGTGACCAAGACCATGCTTGCTTGGAAACGAAAGAATACATTACAATGCAATACTTTATATCACTTCCAAAGTTGTATTCTGTCTTATGAGAATTTTTCTAACTTTAGTAACCTATTTATTTTCGAGACAAAAATAAATGGCAACCATTCGTCTGATATTCACATCATGTGTACCAGGCATAAGTCTAGGCTAAGGCAACCCATAGATGATTTGATTTTCTTTCCTTCCACCCTGAGTGGAAGGAAAGAAAATAATTGGTTCCCCCATCAACACAGTCAGTGTTGATGGGGGAATATCTTCGGCAGCTCTATTGTGTTTTGTCGGTGTGACTACTAGTGGCTATAGAAGTCAGCAGTAATCATATGTAAAAAATCTGACAGACTGGTTGTACCCACGTCGATGGATGGATCATCTTGGGTACAGTCAACGCACCCATACATGGATCAAATCTCAGCAGGAACTGTCTGAATTTCGCTCCATGTAAGGCCAGCTTAACTCACTTGACTGTAGCTAAACAATTGCTTTTTAGGGCACTTTCACACTGGTGCAGTGTAGCTTTCCTGTAGCGTAGTATATCCACAGAATTCATGCGCGTTACCTACACTTTGCTATAGACTTCTATTGAATTGGGTGGTTTTGTGCATTTCTGAAAATGCACCATGTCATGCATGCAGAAATTTTTGTGTGCTTTCAGAAAATGCACCAACACTGTCTAATGCAGGTAACCACCATAAATTTTGCAGATATATTCTGCTGCACCCGCAGTGCTGGAAAACCATACCCCATCAGTGTGAAAGCATCTTTAATGATAAATTAATGTTTACAAAAAACAATACATTTGCTGTTGAGACATATCAGGAATTTATTCATGTGAGGTCTACTGAGACATTTAGCTCTATTCTAATGTTCCCTCTACCAACAACCAGAGCTGGCACTACCACTAGGTGAACTAGGCAGCCATCTAGGGTGCACTGCCACATAGGGTGCAGCCACAGCTGTCAATTTCCCTACTAGCCTGGCCAGGGAACATGAGGGGCTGAAGGTCACCACCCTACAGAGGGCTGGAGCGCTGCCTGACTCTCCTCTGGCCAATCTGGAGAAAGCAGCAGCTGCAGCAGACACCCAGCATGGGGGCTGTGGAGGAGGTCAGCAGCAGCTTGGCACATGGGGAGGGAAACACCTAGCCATCTCCCGGGAGTCTGAGGACAGCTGGGTGGGCGGAGGAGGTGGGCACCATGTCCCTTCCCCAGTACACAGCTCCCCCTCACCTGCCTAGAAAACAATTCCCCCAGCTGCACACCTTCTCTGCCCAGCTGACATCCACCTCTGCAGAGCACTGTTCTTCCTGACAAATCACTTCTGGGGCAGGCTGAACACCTTGCTGACCTCAGTGGTGTGGTGTTAGGTGACTGGAGCTGTCAGTGACATGGCGGCATCTGCTCCCCCATCTCTGTTGACGTCATAACGGAGAAAAACCCCAGACGGCTTGTGTACCTCACACAAGAAACGTCACGTGCGTCCACTTGCTGGGGAACCATGAGACCTAGCGTGTCCAAACATCTACTGCCAGGACACTAATTTGCTTCTATTGCCCCTATTCCCCTCTGAATGTGTCATGTCTAATGTATGCTGGGTGTGCATGTGGCAGATAGTATCACTATTGTTGTTAGTGTATTATATATTTTATACTGGATATATATGTCATACTGGACACAGGGACTCATCCCTAGATCAGTATGACCCTACTTGTTGTCACATTTGTTCTTTGGGAGGAGGGTGGGGGTGCAAGTAGCTGGTCTTGCTAGGGCGCAAACTACAACAGAAGGGGCCCATAAAATTTCATGGGTGGCTAAGCCCTAAAAAGATAATAGGATTTTCAGGCAGAATCAGTGAAGATTTCATGCATATTCATGCAAACCTATACTCACCAGCCATTTTATTATATACACCTAGCTAGTGCCAAGAAAATATCCACCACACCATTACACCACCACCACCAGTCTGAACTGTTGATACAAGGCAGGATGGATCCATGCTTTCATGTTGTTTAAGCCAAATTCTGACCCTACCATCTCAACGTCGCAGCAACCAGTCTACCCATTCTCTGACCTCTGACATCAAAAAGGCATTTTGGTCCACACAACTGCCGCTCACTGGATTTTTTCATCTAATTTTCTGCAAACCCTAGAGATGGCTGTGTATGAAAATCCCAGAAGATCAGCAGTTTTTGAAACACTCGGACCAGCCCGTCTGGCACCAACAACCATGCTACGTTCAAAGTCACTTAAATCCCCTTTCTTCCCCATTCTGCTGCTCGGTTTGAACTTCAGCAAGTCATCTTCACCACGTCTAGATGCCTAAATGCATTGAGTTGCTGCCAGGTGATGGCCGATTAGCAATTTGCGTTACCATGCAATTGAACAGGTGTACCTAATAAAGTGGCCAGTGAATGTATTTATATAAGGCAGTTCTTTAAAAAACAAATTATATTTATCAAAATTTTGTAAATATCAAAGGAAAAGGGTATCTAATGTGCAAACCCACTAGGTAAAATATCAAAGAATGCAGCCATGAAGTTCAAATTAGCACAATATTTAAAACGTGAGAGTTGGGAGGCTGCAGTCAAGGAAGTTGGAGGAACGACCAGTCTTATAACCGTCAACCTATTAGTTTTTATCTAGAAAGCATGATGGGGAATTCCTTTACCATGTGATGAAAAGACACTGTCTTCTGTTCCCCATAGAGAAACACCACAAGCACGCCAGAGCCAAAGCTGAAGGCTTGTACCCAGCTCTGCAGTGCTTTTCTCCTGAGGGCAATAAGATTGTATACAAACATCTGCTGCCCTGGTAAGTCTATGACCTCCTTTAAATTGGATTCCTTTCACCTGTGCCATTCAACAGACAAATTGGATATTTATTTTGTGAGGTGTTCATTCATTACATGTAAAGTGTTTACCTTGACTAGGAAGATGAAAAGTAATTAAACATTGGTGCCCAGCCCAGATCATTGTGTTCATAGATTAAGCATCTTCATCTATTATGTCATTCTTTTAATTAACCATTTATTTTTAGCTGTTTTTTTTTTTTTTAATATAGCTAAGTAACTGGTTTGGCAAGCCTAAGTATCCATCTATAAACATGTAACTGTAATGTGTATTCATTAGGCATGTTTTGTTGTGTTATTGTGATATGTAATCCCAGAGAGCTTGTAGTGGGTAATAATGATGTGGGTGCATTTATTACATTTTTGCAAATTGTGGAATTTGCCTTTAACTGTAACCCTTCCTTCACTGTTGGTCCTCCACCTCTCAATCTGGTCATCAGAAGAAAAAAGTGGAAGCTTTATGTCACATGTTTTCATGTTTTCTATTTCTGGATTTTTGTCTTCACTCTCCGTTCCCACTGATGCGGTGCAAATCTGATGCCATTTGACAGTGCGGTATCACAGTGGGATTTCTGCTGTGACAGTTGCGAATTGAATGCAATTTCTGAGGGGACTGGGCATAGCAGGAGATGAAATTTGCACCACACCCGCACTAAACTCGCACAGGACCCTTTTTTGGACCGAATCAAATTTGCACCCCATATATGTGAACAACCTGCATTGGAAAGAATGCTTTTACAGATTACATGTGAACCTATGCTTCTCAGATCGCATCTGATCCAGATAGAATTCACATCAGTGTGAACCTCAAGTATTTATGCCATTTATCCTAAGTTCAAACAATCAACCATTTGTGCCTATAGAAAAAAAGGGAAGGTACAGTACATTAAGAACATATTCAGTGCTGGTTTACCAGGATAATAGTCGGACATAATTTTACAATAGATATATTTGCTTCTCTGCTCCATAAGCTTTAGATTGACAGTGGCTACAAATGAGCCATAGACATGAAACTCATTAAATATGAGAATGTTTTCAGCCAGATCCAAAACTATCCTCTAATATCTAAGATAACCTAAGAAAATGGTAAGGCCAGAGGTATTGATGGGATTGTAAAAGCCCTGGGGCACCTTTGGGCACCTCAAAATGAGTAACAATGTGGCAACATGTGCATGTTGAGGTGACCAGTGGGTGTGGTCAAATGGTGTCACATTGGGAGGGGCTTAAAGAGGCATAGCTATATAAAAACCAAGCCTACTCATTGTAGGAACAACTTAAATATGCCACAGTCCTTGTGCCCATAAAATATGCTTTGATTTTTGTACCACAAGCAAAAGTTAAAAAATGATTTTGAGCACATTGAAATTAGAGAGTTAATATTTTGTCTGAGTCTACCTTAAAGAAGAACTACAGAGACTGATTAGCAACCAGTAACAGCTGAGACAGTAAACTCTTTGATCTGAAGCACGTGATGTACAATATAGTGTATATACAGTAATGCAAGAGTCTGTAACACATCAAGTGCAGGGGTCAGGAGTGTGTAATTCATAGAGTGCTACAGTAGAGAGTATGAACCACAGAGTACATAATGCTCAGATTGCAAGGGTCAAGAGTATATAATGTACAGACTGCAGAGGTCAGTTGTACGTAAAGCACAAAATGCAGGTGTCAGGAGTGTTTAATACAGAATGTAGTTGTCAGGGATGTGTCACACACAAAATGCAGGGTCAAGAGTGTATAACGCATAGTGACTGCAGAGCTCAATCTCAGTCCTGTGAAGTCACGGGACTGAGATTGAGCTCTGCAGTCACTTTTGCAGCAGTTGTTTGCTTATTTCAGGTCACAATCCTGTCTCTTTCAGTCAGCTAACCATGTTGACCGCACTTATGATTATCAGACGACATTTTCCCGGAAACTATATATGCCGTCACAACCTCTGATACTGTACCTCGTGACACAACAAATAAATTGGCAACTTCAGTCACAGAAGCACCAGCTAAGCGGCATCAACAATTTGCCCTCTTTGAAGCTCAATAAGCTCTGACATGATTCCGAATTACTATCAGCACATGCAGTGAATGATGAAAGTAAGGCTTCCGACTTGTTCGTTAAGTGTCTCATCACACAGCACAAGCAAAACAAGGTTACATCACTTCCACTTTCAACGCAAAACATGTTGTCACGTTCACCTCTGCAAATCATGTAGTGTTTACATTGTTTTGTCCAATCCCTGTATAATCCTGGTCAGTTTTTTTACCATCTGAATTACACTTCCTGTCCTGTAGGTATAAAAAGAGGGAAGAAGACAGCTGTTCAAAGTGAGCTTATTTCCAGCTTAGATAGTTGTCCCCATTGGTTGATTTTCCTCCACCTACTGATCTAGTGACAACTCAAAACTTGGATTTTCTTTCACTTTCAGTCACAGCGACCATGAACAGATAGGGAGGGTGAACCTCTCTAGAAGGGAAAGAAACAACAATAAAAACACAACACATTTTTGGTTTCATATATACTTTAAGAAATTAATATTTATATAACAGTGAATATAACATTCACTGCATGGTACAACTTATGCGAGAGGATTTGTTTTACCTGAGGCCACTCAGGTCATTGGGTGTATGTGAGGGTTTGCAACCACTTTAAATCTGGGGTACCAGTGCCCATGAGTCCTAAAGAGGACAAAATATAAAAAGCTGAAATCTGCTACCTTTGCACACAGAGCAAACTTTTTTTCCTTCGATATAAATCATTTCAAAGTATGCTGTTGCATGTTTACTTAATCCTTTATAATAATAGCTGTATGCCAGATACAATAAGAGGTATGCGAGGTAACGGCTTGTTGCAGCCTTCAGTCATAGCTCTTTGAAAAGGCTGTCTATCCATTTGTTGTGAATGTTATTTTTCAAGCAAATCTTTAATAAAACACATAATGGATGCTGCAGCTATTATGTGTAGTGAATCATCCTAAATTCTCTATGGGCTAATAACATACATGGATATGCTTTATGCGCACAGCTAATCAGTGAAAATACAAAAGGGCACTTGTATTTGATGATGATGACTAACACATTTGACAAGATTCATGAAATATATAGGTCAGAGAATCACCTGCTCAGCTGTGACCTTCAACACCTTTCTTTTATTGTTGGTTCCAAGACACACTTCGATAATGGACACAGACTGCATTCTTGGTGCACCTTTGCTTTTGACTTGTAATGGAGGTGATGCTAATTGAGGCAAAGGACACAAAAGCAAATCGAATATCAGCTGCCATGTTTGTGTATTAAAGTAGACACGAGCCCTCATCTTGTAAAACAACTCATTCAGTTTAACGGCTTCCCGACCACCCTATAGCAGATATACTGCTACAAGGTGGCACAGGTGAGCAAAATCACGTATATATATATATACGTGATTTTGCATTTCCGGGTAGGGGGCACATTCCCTATCCGCACCACCATTCGCGGCTGTCAGTCACCAGGTCTTGGCTGGTGATTACTCACCGGCGCCCGGTGATTGCGGAGCATCTCCGATGGGGAGGAGAACTGTATGTGAACAGTACAGTTCTCCTCCCTGTCAGCTCATGCACACTGCTTTGGATGGCTGTGCACAGCACAGTCATCCAAAGCAGTGTGGTTACAGTTAAACACAGACACAAGTAAAACAGCACACAGTTAACCCTTTGATCGCCGCTCATGTTAACCCATTCCTGCCCAGTGCCATTAGTACAGTGCCAGTGCTTTTTTTTTTTAGCACTGATCACTGTATTGGTGTCACTGGGCATGTCAGTGACACCAAGTCAGTTCCCCCCAGTGTCAGAATGCACGCCGCAGTCCCGCTATAAGTCGCTGATCACCGCCATTACTAGTAAAAAAAAATTCCAGTATCTATACCGCCATTTGGAAATGCTAAAACTTTCATGTAAACCATTTAATTTACACGTACTGGGATTTTTTTTTAGCAAAGACATGGAGCAGAATACATTTTGGCCTAAATTTATGACGAAATTAGATTTTTTAAAAAATTTTTACGGGACATGTTTAATAGCAAAAAGTCAAAAATATAGTTTTTTTCTCAAAATTGTTGGTCTTTTTTTTTATAGTGCAAAAAATAAAAAATGCACAGGCGATCAAATACCACCGAAAGAGGGATCAATTTGTAGGAAAAAAAGGACATAAATTTAATTTGGGCGCAGCGTTGCATGACCACGCAATTGTCAGTTAAAGTAACGCAGTGCCATAACGGAAAAAATGGCCTGGTCAGGAAGGAGGGGGTTAAATACTCAGGAGGTCAAGTGGTTAAAATAGAAATGAAAGGCAAAACATTTGTGTATACATATTAAAAAAAATTATAAATTCCTTTTTCTTTCTTTTTCTTTTAATAAGTGATCACATATAGTACCCTTTGTTCTCAGCTGCGTAAAGTGCTCAGAGAGCTAGGGGAGGAGAAACGCTAGTACACTAGTCTTCCCAGTAAATGGCTGTGGGGGGGTGTGAGTGCCTGTACAAGTCTGATCATTGAAAGAGAGCAGGCTGAGTTCCCAGTAAATCCATAAAACTGACCATGCTCTGCTCTTATGCCTAGTGTGGTCAGTTTTAAAAGGGAAGGAGAGGGACTGACAGGAACACTAGGGATTTCACGCAAAGGAAGCAATACAAAGAGAACAGGATACGTTCTTCATACAAGTACATGGTACAGCAGGCACATACAGTATCAGGAACATGAAATGGTATAACATATTTGTAGTACCCTCCTAGATAGGTGCTAGGATTACTTAGATTTAGTGCTGGCACACAGTGTTCAGTGGAGCTGGGTGTGTTTTGGTTAGGTGAATTTAGGTTGCCTGGCTGTAACCAGTGTGGTTGTAATTAGTGTGCTAGGCAAATCTAGCTGTGCTTACTGTATCTAGTCACTATATATGTGTGGTGGTGTTTCTACCTGTGATAGCACATATTCTGAAATTATGGTGATTATTCAGCTGTCATTATACTTCGGCACCTAGAGGTTTTTCTAAATTATATGTCCAGCTTATACTTTGCTGGAGGCATACCTCTCTGTGATGCTAATTTATATATATACCGTATATCCATTTCCTGATATTGAGTAGGGATGTGGTTTTTCGATCTATATGCTCCTGTTTTTCCCTTTATGGGCTTTAGTCATGCTACTAGATATGTACTATCTACACATTGGTGCTCTGGAATTGCTAATACTGTATGATATTTATGAGTATCCATCTTTGGTTTCTGTCATATGCCTCCCCTTGGTTCAAATGGAAGTGATTATATCCTCAGACTCGTCATGTTTTTAGATATTTGACACATTTGAGCATAAACGTCTGAAGAAGCAGTTGTTACCGGGAAACGTGTAACTTTTCGCCCTCAACAAGTGCAAAGTAGTATGAATTATGTAACTTAATCTGCTTTTATATTTCATTTGAATAAAAATAGTGATGTGTTTTATATTTATCTTTTTGCAATTTTGATTTAATTTGCTTATATATACACTGGTAGGTCACCCTAGAAGTCCCTGCTTTCTTCCTTCGTTTCTGCTTACTGTATCTAGTGCAGCTAATTAATTAGGTCAGTTCAGTGTTCTCAGCTGCTGCTAGTCTGATAGCTCCCTCTGCTTCCATAGAGTGGTAGAATTCTTTGGAACATAGGTGTGGAGCTATGCAGTTGGCAGTATGAATATTTATGCAGCCCTGGCCAATTCCAGAGAGCAGGGCCCTGAAGACTTCTGGGTAACTGCATAAATACTGAGAGACTGGGTTTCTGGGTCTCTTCTGGCTGAGGATCAGTCCAGCCTGGAGGGCTGCTGCCCTCTAGGTCAACACTGCCATGTGCTTGCCTGAATACTGAAGATACAGAGAACTGATTGAGCGACTGTCTGCTAAAGATCTAAACTGATATGACAGGAGAAAGGTGTTGCATGGATGTTGGAATCAGGCTAACCCACTTTCCCTGGATATTTATGAGTACAGATAATTGTGAGAGATCTTAGAAACTTTCGGGCTGCTGCCACCCCTCTTGTGCTAGAGAGTCAGCTGTGTGCTGTTTAAAGGGAAGAGCTTAGTTTATCTAGTTCTCAAAGGGACTTTGCTCTTGTTGCACTAAAAAAACAAACTCATGTGCTTTTAACTACTTCTATTATATTCCAAGTCCACAGTTTGCTATATGCAAGGACTTCTACTTTAGCTTTATAAAAAGAAGTTCACTGTCCTCAACTTGTACATAGTTTCTGTTTTTGGAGTATCCCACTCAATTCCCTCAGCCCTATTCTAGTTCTCCAAAAATAGAAACAACAAAAATAACACCCTAGACTGGTTATTGAGGAAATGGGTGACTGTGTTTGTGTAGACCAAACACGAATTCTTCTGCGCTCTAGGACCCAGGCAGGTGGCAAATAGATGGAACCAGAACTAAAAAAAAACAGTGGCCACCAGTGCTTCAAAGGTTGTGGAGCTCCGAACAAGGCTGGGGAAACCCGACCAACACTGCAAAGCGAAATAAAAATGAGAAGCGCACAAACCTTGCGCATTACCTCAGTAAACAGAAATTTATTAAAAAGAAAGGTACTCACAAACAGCGAATAAAATCAGGCATGTAAGTCCTCACAGGGACTTCAGAGATAGAGGGCCACTGACGCGTTTCGAAGGCCAGACCTTCTTCACCAGCTCTGATGAAGAAGGTCTGGCCTTCTAAACGCGTCAGTAGAACTGAGTGCTTACCCCCACGATGGGACTCGCGCTGGCCCTCTATCTCTGAAGTCCCTGTGAGGACTTACATGCCTGATTTTATTCGCTGTTTGTGAGTACCTTTCTTTTTAATAAATTTCTGTTTACTGAGGTAATGCGCAAGGTTTGTGCGCTTCTCGTTTTTATTTCGCTTTGCAGTGACTGTGTTTGTGTGCCTGGTTGTGGGGCAATCCACTAGGAAAGAAACTGGGCAAATGTACAGCGGCTCCTATGGAAGTAAGCGCTACATATTCTTTAGAGAAGATAAAAGATGGCAGATGCCAAGGGTGAAAGAGAGATTCTGCATGAGCACAGACATTTGTCCTTACCGTGTCCTGCTTTAAGCACAGATACCCTCTCAAGTAACTAGTCTCCAGTGTATGTGCATTACCTTTCCAGTGACCAGTCTCCATGCTATAAGCATAAACCAGTTGATGCATATTAAAACCTGAGCAATCAGGTTGAGAAGAAGCTTGCCTGAAAAAAAAGGAAATCCATGGATGCTATGATAGAATGCTAACTATGACCTCTTACTAACATTGAGGTCCATCATAGCAGGTGAGGCCACACTTGGTGGAGCACAAACGTGGAAGAAATTTGCACGAGTGGGAAACTGTTGATCGTAATATTGGAAGATTATCACGTTATTTGGCACTTGATTTCAGTGATTTGTATTCAACACAATGTGTTTTTTTTTATTTGAATCTCTGCATCTAGAGCACTATAATGTATATGGAAGTATTATGTGAAAACAATATAGGTTTATTTTGAATGCAAGTGATTTTACATTTGGAAGTTTGGAGTATATATCTATATATACATATACAAATACACACACACACACTGTGGCAGGCAGTGCGGTATCCTGCCAAGGTCTAAATCAAGGTTATAACCCAGGATTCTCAACTATACAGGTTGAGGGACACCAGGCAGTTTGCTTAATGCAGAGGAAACTGGTTTGTCAGTTTCTTTGTTGGTTCGTAAAGCCCGTTTTGGGACCTGGGGCCTGGAGATTTAGAAGTGATTTGGGAGGGATGAAATCTCCAATCCTTGGTCCATGTTTTGTGAACATCCAGCACACTGATTACACAGGTGTGTGCAGGCCTTTTTGTAGAGGCCTAACCATGGTTCTGAGCTCCACCCCGGCAGACAGAAGGTCCTTGCCCAGGAGTCAGGAGAGTGCCACCTAGGAGAGGTGGGAGCCAGAGCAGCAAGGCAATGCTAGCTGTGTGCAAAACAGCCATTCAGAAAAGAGTCTGCAGGAGACAGACATGAGCCTGAAGTGGAAGGCCAGAGCGACAGGACTGTATGTATAACCCAGGAGGCTAAAAGTCTGTATATGGAAGAGTGAAATGCTGAAAACCCCTGTGAGGGAAATGATTTATGTTTGGATTTATGGAACTAAAATGGCCCTTAAAAAGAAAGTGAGTGGCTGTTTTCTGTAAAAGCTCTACCCTTGATGCTAGTATCCACATATGGTGGAGGCTGTTGGCATCAAGGGTAGAGTTTTTACAGCAGATGTACATTTCCTAGGACAACATGATAAGTCTACTGTAGGTCTCAGAGTATGGTCTATTGAAACCATACCTTGAGATCTCCTTACTGCTGAGCAATTCCAGCGGCTGTGTAAGAGAAAAACATATTGGATATATGCCCTGGATGTACGGGCCCCAGAGGTCTAAGCGAGGTATTGAAAATCAATTCGATATTATAACCTTGTGTCTGACAGCTTGATCATTCTTCTTCTTCCATGTCTAATCATCAATATATTTTCATTTTCCACAGGTTCTTTTTCTTCCTTTTTCATTAATATTGATTTCCATAAATATTGACAATAATTTACAATAGTAAGTGGATATAGCCATAAGTAATGAGGTGATTATCATTATTTTTCATTTGTGTCCTTGATTTTTTTTATTTTTATTTATTTTATCTTATTTTCATTTTAATTTCAGCTTAAATTCCCTATGTTGTGATGTAATTTTAGCATACTTCAAATCTATTTTCACATATATACCGTATTAATATGCTATAAATGATAAATACTTGTGAGCTATTATAAATAAGGTTTTCAGTGAATGATAGGTAATTACTAAATACTAGTGTCATGCGCTTGGTACGCTGGCACTCACACAAACTCACTTACTAGTGTTCATACAGTAACAAAAATATTAATAGTGCCGCGCTCCTATTGCTATTTATTGTGATATAAATTCAATCCCAATAATTATTGAAACCTCATCAGGATCTATAAATCACTATACTTAGTGGGTAAAAATATTATATAATCACTGTGACAGGTGAATCAAAAAATGGTTGTATAAAAACCTTAATAAATTAAGCTGATATCAATCAAATAATAACTAATAAATTAACATTAGAAAGTGTATGAATACTTGGTGCCACTCATCAATCCATCAATATTGTGCAGAAACATATATTGATATTAATGTGCAAGTGCAAACTTAATAATACATGAATAAATAAAAAGTCTTTTAAAGTAAGTGCAATGTGCAGGTGAGTTCCTTATTCCCTTTTGCCTCAGGTGCCTTGTGATCTCCCTATGCGCTCACCTTAATATTTGCCCAAATAAATTCAGGCAAATAAGCTTTAAATCCTTCCAGGATTAATGGAATAATACTGCTGTATAGGATGTTTCCACGAGGTAAGTGTAGATATATTATGGATACTCCTGTACTCTCCTCTCTCTCCTTAGGCTGCTGTTCATAGGTGAGTATTTAAACCAGCTCTATAGGGATCTCCTTGTTCCCCTCCTGGGGTCACCTCCTTCTCATATCCTCCTTTCTCCAGTGTGGGGAATATAAGTCAGACAAAGAAAAAAGACCATGGTGCCTTATCCTTTTTTGTAGCAGAATTTTATTGCTACTGATAGTGTTATTTCACAGCATTATAAGGTTCCCTGGTGATCCAGGACAGCGTACACAAATGCAGTTAGCAGTGAGTGAGCAAACCTCTTCCTCTGTCTCTCTCTCTCTGCCTGCCTCCGTCCGTACTGAAATCTCCAAGCCTCTCCGATGCAACGTCGTGACGTCAGAGCCCCTCCCCTACGTGTTGCGTCACAGGGTCACGTGACTTCATCAGGGGGAAAAGAATCATATAGGGGAAGTAAAACTGTGTGGCCAATGTGGACATATGGTTATAGGTTATCAGGAAATTTGAATTTTACCATGAGACGATTATGATAAATAAGGAATCAAATTACCTCAACTATTCTAATTTCTAGAGGGAAATGTAATCTTTTAACCTGCTGTTCTGAAACTAAACATAGATTAAATCATTTTGGACATAGTACTGCATATCTGGTATGTAAAGTTATAAAGAATTCCACAATTCATTGCGCACCATGAATTTACTTGTTATTGTTTTATGCAGCCTTGAAACAGAATCTGTTTTTTTTTTTTGCTTTAAATGGCTTTCTCCATATGGTAGCCAGAGATAGTAAAAGTTGCATATTAGGTGGAAATGTTAGTTTAAGGATAGAAACATTTTCTGATGGAGCAGTCACAAGCAATTGATGTACAGGGCATGTCATTGCTCCTTCTAAGAACTTTGTCTAGCCATCTCTGGCTTCAATAGTTTCTAAATCACTGACCCATAACAAACACGAGATTAGAAAGTCAGAATGCCTGATCTGACAAACTTGTCCAGGGTCTATGCTTTTAAAAAGTACAGTAGTGATGCTACTGGAAAACAATTCCACTATCATTATTAGAATGGCCAAATTAACCCTTGTGCATATATTCTGGGCTTGTCCTGGTCTCTTCTTGATCTGGCACAGAGTTTCTGTGGTGGCCTCTGCCTCGGTGGATACTCCGGTAAATATGTCTATGCAAATTTGTTTACTGGGTGTTCCCATTTCGGGGATCCCAGTCAACATAATGAGGCTAATTTATACGAATTGTGTCTCCACCCTATGGGCCATTGCCCTTCATTGGAAATCACTGATTGTCCCTTGGCCTCTGTTTTGCGGAGAGTCGATATGGTTATGCTCATGGAACGTATTCAATATACAGTTGCAAGAAAAAGTATTTGAACCCCTTGGGATTATGTGGAGTTTTGCATGAATTGGGCATAAAATGTGCTCTGAACGTCATCTAAGTCACAACTATAGAAGAACACAGTCTGCTGAACATAATACTACACAAACATTAGATGTTGCCATGGTTTAATTGCACATAACATGTAAACATTCACAGTGCAGGGAGGAAAAAGTATGTGAACCTTTGGACTTAATAACTGGTTGACCCTCCTTTGGCAGCAATAACCTCAACCAAACGTTTCCTGTAGTTGCAGATCAGACCTGCACAACGATCTGGAGTAATTTTGGACCACTCCTCTTCACAAAACTGTTTCAGTGTAGCAATATTCTTGGGATGTCTGGTGTGAATCGCTCTCTTAAGGTCATGCCACAGCATTTCAATCGGGATGAGGTCAGGACTCTGACTGGGCCACTCCAGAAGGCGTATTCTGTGCTGTTGTAGCCATTGTTTTGTTGAATTACTTGTATGCTTTGGGTCATTGTCCTGTTGCATCACCCATCCTCTGCAGAGCTTCAGTTGGCGGACAGATGGTCGTACGTTTTCCTGCAAAATGTCTTGATAAACTCTGGCATTCATTTTCCCATCAATGACAACAATCCGTCCAGGCCCTGAGGCAGCAAAGCAGCCCCAAACCATGATGCTCCCTCCGCCATGTTTTACAGTGGGGATGAGGTTTTGATGTTGGTGTGCTGTGCCTTTTTTTCTCCACACATAGTGTTGTGTGTTCTTCCCAAACAACTCAATCTTGGTTTCATCTGTCCACAGTATATTTTGCCAGTAGTGCTGTGGAACATCCAGGTGCTCTTTTGCAAACTTCAAACGTGCTGCAATATTCTTTTTGGACAGCAATGGCTTCCTCCGTGGTGTCCTCCCATGTACTCCATTCTTGTTTAATGTCTTCCTTGTTGTAGATGTGTCAACAAAAATGTTAGCATGTGCCAGAGATTTCTGTAGGTCTTTAGCTGACACTCTGGGATTCTTCTTTACCTCATGCAGCATTCTGCGCTGTGCTGTTGCAGTCATTTTTACAGGAAGACCACGTCTAGGGAGAGTAGCAACAGTGCTAAACTTTCTCCATTTGTAGACAGTCTGTCTTACCGTGGACACATGAACATCAAGGCTTTTGGAGATACTTTTGTAACCCTTTCCAGCTTCATGCAAGTCAACAATTCTTGATCGTAGGTCTTCTGAGAGCTCTTTTCTGCGAGGCATGGTTCACATCAGACAGTGCTTCTTGAAACCAATAAACCCAAAACAGGTGTGTGTTTTTTAATGGCAGGACAGCTGTCAGCAACACATCCAATATCATCACACTGATTGTAGTCAAGGTTGGCTCACTCCTAGCTCCAATTAGCTCTGGGAGAAGTCATTAAGCTAGGTCCTCACATACTTTTTCCTCCCTGCACTGTGAATGTTTACATGTTATGTGCAATTAAACCATGGCAACATCTAATGTTTGTGTAGTATTATGTTCAGCAGACTGTGTTGTTCTATTGTTGTGACTTAGATGACGTTCAGAGCACATTTTATGCCCAATTCATGCAAAACTCCATGTAATCCCAAGGGGTTCACATACTTTTTCTTGCAACTGTACAATAATGGACAGGATGCACTTGTTTAACAGAAAATGGGACATCGACAATTATTGTTTGATTAATGATCTATCATAGATCGATTTGTATTGAGTCTCTGTTGGTTATGTAGTTGTTCTGCATATCTTACTGCCTACCTCACTCATGTACTTGGACTATAATTTTTCTATGATTGAATTTTATAATATTGCTCACTGCCTATATGCCCTTTTTATTGATGTATTTTATACCTCATGAAGTTGTGCTGTTTTTGTTGTCTATCTTTCAATAAAATAGTTTGTAAACAAAAAAGATAGAATGGCCAAATTAGTCATAAAAAACTGCATTCATATTTCTTAGTACAGTTTTCAACTAACTGACATGGTTTATTGTTTCTTATTGGAAGATTAGTGGTTCTCAACCTGTGGAACCTCAGGACCATTTGTCCTTGGTCTATAAGTTGCGACTCAAAGATAATTTAATTTCCAAAACATTACAATTTATTCCATAAAACAACTTGTGCAGTATTCTACAATGTATTTGCTCATTAGAAACAGTAAACAAACAGCTTCCTTCCAAAATGGATAGTGCAGTAATCACAGCGCTAGTGAAATGAAAGTGCTGTTGAGGTAAAAACCCAATAAAAATAAATGGTAATTAAAACATATGAAATTAATTAGAACTAATGGGAAACTGGGGGTGCTTCTTGCTCTTGAAAAGTGTCTCAGTGTCTGGGGTGATAGTAGGGGCATTAGAGAGGCCTGGGGAGCACTTGCCCCTGGTCACAACACGACCCATTACGTGAGCAACACTGTTCTAAATGATACTCTTTATTTGCTTGAAACTTGTTTTTTGGCACAGGATTTGTGTTCCAATAAATTAATGAATTACTGTTTGAAATATTAATTTACTTTATTATTCCAATAAATATATTAAATATATAATTACTGGTTGAAGTATTCATCTACTTTATTATTCACATATTAACTAAACAATTGGGTGTCAGTCTTATGTAATATAAAAAGCCTTTCATGCTGCAGGGAAAAGAAAGAAAGATACAATTTTATCTGAACAAATTGTCAGTCATTATAATGGGTGATTATGACTACAAGCTGATATTGTAATGAGACTTTTATTTTTTTTTTCTCTTTCCGCAATCTACATGGAAGCAGCAAAGCAATTGATGTTCACAACGGATAGAAGGTGTGGATCACACATATATTTGTAGGAGCTATAGGCAAGAAGAAGTAATGGGATTTAATAGCTCTGCCTTATTATAGAGTATGCACCCAGAGGATATTAACACAATTATGCCCTTCACCCCACTCATGTAGATTATTGTGAAAGCCACAGCTACAGCAGAAATAATAATCAATCTGCAGGAAGCTAGTGAAATGGACATAATAATTATGGCATCAATAAATAGTTGAGATACTACCACTGAGAGGAAGGTATGTATATTGAAACTATTGAAACCTTGCATTTGGCCTGCTGTACAGTTGTAAAGAATATCTATGCCGTCTGACCTTATGTACACACAGTTACACACAGTGGACTGTGTACAGTGCATTTATGAAGTATTCAGACCCCCTTCACTTTTTTCAGTTTTTTGTTGCAGCCTGATACTACAGTTGTTTAAATTAATTTTTTTGTCATTAACTTACACTCAGTACCCCATAATGATAAAGTAAAAACTGAATTTTAGAAATGTTTGCAAATGTATGAAAAAAGAAAAAAATTAAATATCGCACTGTTATAGTTATTTAGACCCTTTTCAACAACACTTGAAATTTAGCTCAGGTACCTCCCATTTCTCTTGATTATTGCCGAGATGTTTCTACACCTTGATTGGAGTCCTCCTGTTGTAAATTAAATTGATTGCACATTATTTGGAAAGGCACACACCTCTCTATAAAATGAAATATCGCATTGGCATAAGTATTCAGACCCTTTTCAATAACACTTGAAATTAAGCTCAGGTGCCTCCCATTTCTCTTGATTATTGCTGAGATGTTTCTACACCTTGATTTGAGTCCTCCTGTTGTAAATTAAATTGATTGGACATTATGTGGAAAGGCACAAACCTCTCTATAAAAGGCCTCACAGCTGACAATGCATACTGTATCAGAGCAAAATCCATGAGGTCAAAGGAACTGCCTGCAGAGATCAGACACACACAATTTACACTCTGTGGAAGGTTACAAATTTTTTTCTGCAGTGAAGATTCCCAAGAGTACAGAGGCCTCCATAATTCTCAAATGGAAGAAGTTTGGCACAACCAAGAGCTGGTGGCCCAGCAAAACCCAGGGAGGAAGGGTCTTAGTAAGAGAGGTGACCAAGAACCCAATGGTCACTCTGACTGAGCTATAGAGATCCTGTGTGGAGATGGGGCAAAGTTCCAAAAGGACAACCATCCGTGAAGCCTTCCACTGATCTTGGCTTTATGGCAGAGTGGCTAGACAGAAGCCAAAACACATGAAAGCCTGCTTAGAGTTTGCAAAATTATTTTGTAACACTGGTCTGCTCCTGGTTGCTATGGGAGATGGACCGCTACCAAGGGAGCACAACCGGAACCCCCACTCTACCACAGGATACCCCACCTTCCTAAGGTACTACACCTTAACTGGTTGCCTGTGACTCTGCAACTTGATTGAAATTAGCAATGACATTGTTCTTCATCAAAGTGCAGCTTACTTGTACTGTAGTACTTTATACTTCATACCCCTTAGTGCTATTACAGGCCCAGGTTCTTTGTATACACCATCCCTGTTATGCACCCCTTTAGGAATAAGTTCAGGTCAGGATAAAAAAAAGGATAACAGTCTTTACTCTTCTTCAGTAGTGCAAACATGATACTGGATAAATTACAAATGGTTCCCTACATCCCTGACTATGAATTAGATCAGGCATACCTTGCAGTTGAATGAGAGTCCATGTATGGTGGTGTGTCCGTTATCGGGGACATGGTCCATGACTGGTGGCATCCCAGGAGTCTTGGTATAGTTAATCTTCTCTGGTAGTTATGATCAGCAGCAGCACAGATTTTAGCCTCCAACCAATTGGTTCACAACGGCTCCATCAGCAACTCTCTAAGCAGCTCTCCGGTCTCAGCCGTACCCCAATGTATACCACAGGTGAGCCTGCTGAAACCCAAATAGCCTGCAAACCAGAGACTAAGAGTTAACCCTTAACCAACCCTGTCTGAGCTGGTATCTAACTCACTTAAGCATGAATCAACCTGTTTATAGGTTTGTATTAAACCCCTAACTGCTACATCTGCAGGACAGTTTGTTCTGTTAAAAAAGGACAGACTTACTGGCTAGATCACCAGGTAAAAATAAAGGAAATAAAGCCTATAAAAAGAAAACTAATGCAGCGAAAACATCCAAGAATTGATAAGCTACAATATAATAAAGGTTTGCTTTTGGGCTTAATATGGCTTTAAGCTGAGTTGCTTACACTAACAGTCATAGTGAAGGCTTGTGAGCAAATGTGAAGATGGCTTAAAAGCATCAAGGCAAAATCTAGTCCATCAAATTACAGGAACCTGACTTTGACTTTCTTAAAAACAAATGCATCAGTTAATCAAATGAGCCACATTTATTTCTATAACTTTTACATATTTGTCTATAAAAGCAATTAAAAGTCTTTTACATTGACCTTTTTGAGTATTTTTACTGAAGAGAAGCTGGTGGGCTTTTCCAGTGGGTTGAAAGTCCTTCACCAACTCACATTTCTTTTGAACCTTCTGGGAATATCTTTTCACTATCCTCCCCAGGTCTGCCTGCCTGTTTGTTCCTTATGAGGAAATGTCACTCTATCTGCTATAAACTCAATTTAATTTGAAAATATGGAGAGTTCGTATAGAGGGATGATATTCATGCTGCAGCAGGATGATCGAGTGTCTTATGTGGGTCACAATTTTGAGTGGACCAAGCTTTAATTTCCTGGACAGTACTTTGTGTACATAGCCTATGTATGGTCAAAGAGTTTAGTAGTAGTAGCTACTAGCATTATCTGGTGACTTCTCTGATATCTATTTTCTGCTCTGTGAGAGCCAGCCATCCATGTATTAGCTTATCTTCCTTATTTAGGGAGCTTACCTTGATCTACAGCTTAGTTCTGATGTCACAAGAAATAAACACAAAGATGTCAATTAAGGAAAGCTCATAGAAAGCTTGCTCCATCTGTCTATTGAAGAAAATTATTTTGCTGCAGGTGAAGGTTGCTTTGCATCCAACCTCATCAATTCATTAATTATAAAAAAAACCCCAAAAAATTAACAGCACCAATAACCTGTACAAAAATACCTTTTGATCATAAAAGTTTTTTAGCATTAATACTTTTACCGCACTAACTGTTAGTTTATCATGACTGAAAAAGTTACTTATCATACCAACTGTATGAATGCAATATTAAAGAAGATTATCTACACATACCTTCAACCTAATCTTTAACTCTAGAATAAACAATAAACTGAACACTAAACAGTTAAAATAAAAACTATTGGTCTCATATGGCCATACAAACCTACTGTTGTAAGCCCTAGAGATGTTTTTTTCTTGCACACAACTGGGTATTCTTCGCAAGGTGAAACTTCATCACTAAGCCCTGGGGATAATTCCCTTGCAAAAAGAACAGCCTATTTGCTTTTAGTAAGTCAACCCCCAATGTTTCAATATGATTGAATTTTAATCTGACAAGAACTGTAAATAGCCTAAGCCTAGAGCTGCCATAGTAACATTAAAAGTGGCATTCAAGTAGAAGTGCTTCATTATTCCTAAAGTACCTATAATCATAAAAAGATAGTAGCTACAGTTAGGTCCATATATATTTGGACACGAGCACAACTGTAGTTTTTTTTCAGGTATTTACCAAAACATATTCAAGCTATAGTTATATAATGGAGATGGGCTGAATGTGCACACACTCAGGTTTAATTTGAGGGTATGTGCATCCAAATTGGAGGAAGGGTTTAGGAATTACAGCTCTTAAGAGTAGCTATCCCCCCCTTTTCAAGGTACCAAAAGTAAATGGACATTTTTTTCTCTGTTTGCTCCATTTCCATAAGTGTATTTTATATACAGTTATTCACAGCCACCAGTCAGACTCAAACTTTTAGGCTGGCAGATTCAACATGCCATTTTAGGCACTGTTAGGAATACAGTGACAGCATGGTAGAGGAAACAGCAGATTAAGATTCTCAACCAGGGTTCCATGGAATTCCAGGGTGTCTTCAGAAGTGTTTAGGGGTTTCTTGAGCTGTGGCTATTTAACACCTCTTGTCATGGTGCCTGCAAACTTCTAGGTCTAACACTACATGACAGAGCCAGTGGCGTGTCTGTAAGGGTGGCATTTTGACCACCAATTTAAGGAGCATTCTTCCCACTGCCCATCAATGTAAGGAGCATTCTCCCCACTGGCCACCAATGTAAGGAGCATTCTTCCCACTGCCCATCAATGTAAGGAGCATTCTCCCCACTGGCCACCAATGTAAGGAGCATTCTTCCCACTGGCCATCAATGTCAGGAGCATTCTTCCCACTGACCACCAATATAAGGAGCATTCTTCCTATTGACCACCAATGTAAGGAGCATTATTCCCAGTGGCCCCCAATGTAAGGAGCATTCTTCCCACTGACCCCCACCAATATAAGGGGCATTATTCCTAATGACCGCCAATGCACTAATCTTAGCAGGGGTTCCCTGAGACATGAAAATTATTTCCTTTGGGGTAAAGAGGTTGAGAAAGGCTGATCTAGCCCTTTATTCTCCAGTCTTAATATCCCTGGGCCTTTCATCGATTGGATTTTAGTTTCTTCAATCACAGAGGCTCAGCATCACATATGGGCATTGTCTAGGGCAGCCTGTATG
Organism: Staurois parvus; assembly: GCF_062004578.1. Taxonomy (NCBI): domain Eukaryota; kingdom Metazoa; phylum Chordata; class Amphibia; order Anura; family Ranidae; genus Staurois; species Staurois parvus. The sequence goes on from NW_028318157.1 coordinate 4,114,228, forward strand.
CAAATGCAGTGTGCTTAGAAACACCCACTCCCACAGACTGATATCCACCTACCAAGGCATTCTGATATTTGCATAATTACTTGCAACAGTGCTGATGCCTCTTGACAGGGGTATTGAGGGTATCAGGGCACTGCTATGTTTTTAGGAAGTTATGTACAACACTCTGCTAGCCTGTCCCAATAGCCATGTTGTGTCTGCACTGTACAGAGGCACACAGAGATCCAGTCACTGGGTTTAAAAAAAGGTATGCAATGAAAACAGGTTTTTATTTAAAAATGTAATTAGCATCTGGAGGAGGGAAAGGAGAAACCAGGGAAGGCAAATAAAATATTTTTATTTTAGCTTTAAATGATAACCAAAATGTGCAAATATGTGAAGTCTATTGTATTAAAGTAAAAAAAAAAGTTCTCAATTAGCTTTAGACCATTAAACAAACTTACGTATGCAGGGCTTAATTGCAGCTTAAGAAAATGAATAGCTTTCTTCAAAATTGAATTACACCCTGAGACCATTGTCTTTAATGACGATAATTGAAATTGTTGTTATTTATTTTAAAAGATTCAAAAACAAAGCTATAAAGATCATCTATTTTATTTGATGGCAGAAGTCAGACAATGTTTTAAACAACAACAGTTAACATGTGGCCTGTCTGGAATTTTAAAAAGCATTATAATATATTCCCAGGTTTAACCAGCTCTTGCTAATTAAAAGCTCTCAACAGAAAAATGTATAATATATAAATTACTTGCATGTTGGCTAGTTTTGTTTTATTTTAATTGTTTATTAATTTCCCCTAAAATTTAGGTAAATATCTGTAGGTTTTTACATTAGCTCATGAAATGCTTCATGAATTGCATAAGTTGTTTTCTGAATCTTCAAAGTGCTATTTAACCTGCAGCTGTACCTTTTTAAAACAAAACCAGAGGGGTCACCCCCCCCAGCTATTATACCAAAATTCAGTCTACAAATGCAGAAATGTTGTGCTTTACACTATACAGCTCCCAGTTTTTACATTCAATGTTCTGGTGCCTGTGTTCCAGTGCACAGTGACAATCACAAGTTCTATAAAGATGGATGGGAAAGCTTATTTAGGGTAGTGAAGTTATAGTAGGGGAAGTACAGTTACTGTATATAGTGAAGAACCACTTCAAAGATACTTTAGTCAGCAGAACATGGTACATGTTTATTCTCACATGTTTGTGCAGTTTTTTAAAGTTAAATACAACAGGAAAAGTCAAAGTGGTATTAAACCCAAAACCAAATATGTAATAAATTGCAACTTACCAATCCTTAACCCCAAAAGCAAACATTTATCATATTGCAGCTGATGAATTCTTAGATGTGGCAGCTGCATTCGTTTTCTTTTCTCAGACCTTCTTTTCTTTATTTTCACCTGATGATCCAGCCAGTAAATTTGTTGTTTTTCAGCAGAACACTCTGTCCTGCAGATGTAACAGTTAGTGTTGAGACAAACCATTTACCACTGACAGGGATGCTTACAATGATCAGCTTTTATTTATTAATGTAATTTATTCAGGCCATGTATTTATTCAGGCCATAATGGGGAAGGAACTGTGTTGGAAGTCAAGGCCTGCCTTCATGGAGCATGAATGGATTTTCATTCTCCTGGTTCCTCAGCCAAGGGCTCATTGCCCTTGAAGACCCAGTGGGTGGTGCCAAGTGTCCTGGCCCCATATGTCCTCCAATGTCCGTGGTTCTGTAGCCTTTGTTCCTCCAGAATCCTGTCCCATGGCTTTGCATGCTGGTTCAAGGTCTGATGGTGGCTACCTTTGAAGCGGTACTGTACGCCACGTTCAATATGAAGGCTCTGCAGACAACAATCATGTCCTTATAGAATGGACTATCAGAATTGTCTGGACCGGTCAAAAAGGGTCTCTGTCCTCTGATGACCTGGGTTTGTAATTGGCTCAATGGTGCTGGACCACAGAAACAGCTTGACTGCCTATCATTAGCCTGGAGCTTTGAGTGATTAAGCTGTTCTTGGAACACTGGACAGATCTCCTCAAGAGACTTCATCAGGACAGTATGGGACATACAGCAGCAATGCTGGAGGCATCTCATATGCAGAAAGGTTTGTTCCAGCTGTGTCTGCCACACACATTCCAGGTGTCATAGACTGGCAGGTGAATTTCATAGACTGGATCCTATGGCATCCCACCCAAAACTGTGGGTTTAAAGGTTCATGGTGAACACAATGGGCCCTCTGGAAAATGTGACGGAGGTGCCTGTGGCACCATGGGATCAGTGCCATCTCACTTTCACCTTTCATCCTTTCAGCTCCTTCCATCTGCTGCACAGAATAAAGGCCAAATGAATGCTGGTTATTCTGGTGGCCCCAGACTGGCCTCATCATCTGTGCTTTGCAGAGAGTGTGAGACTGGTCATGGATGCTCCCTGGTGGTTTCTTTTCAGAGGAACCTCTTGTCCCTTAGGCTGGTTTTCCTCCCTTCTTACTATCCCTGACTTTAATGGCATAGCTGTTAAGAAGCCAGGTTTTGGGGGACAGGAAGTTGTCTAGAACAGTGATTCCAATAAGGTTGTAGGCTTGTAGGTCTACTTTCTGGAAGTATTATCATCCCACTTGGGGAGCTTATATTGTTTGGAGCTAAGCTTTGGGGTTCCATCCTCATTCCTTCTTGGTGGCTTGGGTGTTGGCCTTCCTTCATTCTGGTTTAGAAGTTGCCAAGCGTACTATTAATGGTTAAGTCTCTGCCCTTGCTCTTCCTTTCAGTTTCCTTTGGCCACGCATTCCTTAATCTGCACCTTTATCTAGGGGGTTCGTTGTGTGACGCCGTCCATGCACTCTCCATTACTGCCATGCAACTTGCATCTGGTTTTATCAGTTCTTCGAAAGCCTATTTTTATAAGTGTCTGGGAAATCCCTTGCTTACGCTATCCTAGAAAGCTACTTTCCTGGTCGCTATCTCTCCTGCTTGGCGGGTGTAGCAATTGGTAACTTGTCCTGTATGTCTCCCTTGCTGCTTGGTGCAGGGAAAAGGTGGTTATTTATCCACCCCCTTTCTCCTTCTGACTTGCCTATAGCAGAGGGAGAGTTATACTAGAAAGACGGTCCATTGGAGGTGCCGAGTTCGTTTATGCCTAGTTTCCTACTCCTGTAGGTGGCACTATAAAATCACGTTTGATCCAGATTAAAGAAGAGAGGCTGTGTCCATAAATTAACCCAGAGAAAGGGATTTTACCTTGAGTAATCAAAAAAACTGTATTTGTTAACGGAGAATTATAAGGAGGAAATACAAAAATTAATATTGTGAATGTACCTTTAATTTCTTATCCTTTAAAAAATGAAAGAAAATAGCATTTCATGGGCACTTAGAATAATTATAGAGCTAACACAATCACAAGAAGGTCGAAGAAGATAAAAGCCATATTCTTAATCATAAAATCATGCATACACAAAGATAACATTGCTTGATTAAACATGCATGAACCACAATAAAATAATCAGTGATTCTATAGAACATTGTGAAAAACATACTGCATATAGTACATAACAAAGACCTGTATAAATATTCATGAAATAAATTCAGTCTGATTTGTACAACTTAATTTCAGCACCATGGAGGTCATATATACAGTACACTGCATTTCAGCACCATGGACAGCAATAAACTATTTCCTTTCAGTAGTTATTGCCTTGGAAAATAGGCAAAGTGTAGTCCTTTTTATTGTTTTTTTCCTTAGATCTGAATGTAAAACTGGTGTTCTGGGGGCCTAGTGTTGCCCTCGTAAGCCTCCTTTATGGATTTTAGCCATCTTAAAGATTTAAACTGAATGAGGCCCCAGGGGTTCTCCAACTGATAAGTTACAATTCCTTAAAGAGGAATCTTTATGAATAAAATAATAAATGCACACATTTTTGCAGGAAAGAAAATGTACATTTATTGTTTTTTTTTCGGCCAGAGCCTGCAAAGCATTGCACCCAGAATAAGTGGACTGCAGATGAAATGTCAGGCTCCTGCAGACATGGTCTACAGCCCTCTGCCCATACCTCTGTACGGGCTGTCAGTTTCAGAGCTGTACAAAGTGTCAAACTTCAAGGGCACTGATCAGCACTTTCATACTCCATAGAGAAGTGCAACCTGTGTTGGGAGACAGGACTTGTATTTCATTCACTCATAGATCTCTGAATGAATGACACAGCTGTGCAGGCAGCTCCCGCACAGCCACAGTGATATCTAATAATACGGCAGCTGCAGGAGAAAGGATCCCCCACCCACTGTCACAGGGATGGGGGATCTGGCAATAGGAGGCAGGTAAATAGGATCATGTTACTTGTTAAATCCTAAATACAGGTGAAACATTTACCTTGTCCTTAAAGGTGAACTTATCATTTAAAGTGGTTGTAAACCTCAGACATGAAATATGAACAAAAAATTTCCCTCTTTAGTGTGTACTTGCCTCACTCCAGAGCACTAACTATCATTTCTGTCTGCTGCCTCATTCTACTGCTATAAAGATGAATCACATTGGATGAGTTTTCCTGACACCAAGAGAAAAAAAGGTGGCAGGGGAGGGCACAGCCTGTGATTAACAGCCTCAGCTCTGTCCCTGTGTGCTTTTTGAAGGGGGGGGTGTCCCTTCCCTCCAATCAGCTCTCAGAGCTCCCCTCACTCTCCAACCCCTGATTTTCAGTGCTGGGAGGTCCTGCGTAAATTCTGCACTTTGAGTGGATATAGGGGAAGGATTGCTATAGATAAACAGGTACAACTTATATAGAATGGTTTGTTTTACCTGTGTGTATCACCTGAGGCCAGTCAGTATCAGTACGGGTTTACAACCCCTTTAAGCATTTTTTTGTTAAATTAAGTGTTGAGACTCAAATATGGTCATGGGATGGGTCACAAATGACTTTTGTAAAAAAAGCATAAATGCAGCACACCATTGGTGAGTGATCACATGCTAACTATGAATTACAGCATAGACATGAATGGGAAGCTAAAATGCATGCAACGCAAAATGAACTACGCAGACAATTTCGTGAGGTGATGTAATTGGAAAAGCCTACAACCTTCTCTCTTGGCTTAAGCAGAGCTTGAAAAAATAGAGGAGCCTTAAAGTGTAAGTTCACCTTTCAGGAACATTTTCAGAAACCCCCCTATGCAGTTCTACATGTATTGATTACTTATACTATAGCTCACCCTGTTGGAAATGGTGAAGGTCCTCCCATTACAGAAGCAGCTGTTTTGGGTCCTTTACAGAAAAAGGTGTGTGTGTTTGCTATTATTATTATTATTATTACTTATATCTTCATGACTTTTCTGACAAATTGGTAAAAATTAACTTCTTGGGTCCCAGTCCGGTAACTATTTTCTAATGTGGGTCCTGAGATTGCAAAGTTTTAGAAACCTTGCCTTAGCTCATTTTAGAGCTGCTTAATTGAGGGAATGTTCTTGGCTACTTCAATGATATTTAATGTTATATTGCAACTGTAACTATAATGTCAAAACGTCACAATATTACTTTGGCATCAGATAGGTGTGGCTCCTTCAAAGTGCATTCCCTTAAAATGTTCACACACTTTTAATTAATTTTACATGACTGCGAACATTCTATGCATGAAGGTAAATAACCTTCTGTGTGCAGCAGGTCCCTCAACCCCCACTTATACTTACCTGAGGTCCATTGCAATCCAGCAATGTGCATGAGAGCCGCTGCTCTCTGGGGACTCTCCCTCCTCACTGGCTGAGACTGTAGCCATTGGCTGCTGCTGCTGTCAATGACAGCCAGTGAGCCAATAAGAAGAGAGAAGGGACAAGGCTGAGCCACAACTCTGTGTGTGAAGAGATATGCAGAGCAGCAGATCGGGAGCAAACCTGCTTGGGTGCCCCCAGTCTGCATGTTTTGAGGGCAGTGGCAGGAATGAGGGGGCAGGAACACCAGAACTTCTCTGTGCAAAACCACTGCACAAAGCAGGCAAGCATAATGTGTTTGTTATTTTTTTTTATTATTGCCTTTAAAATCACTTTAAGAAATACACATACACTAAATGAAAAAAAAAAAACAAAAACTCATGTGCTAGGTATTCTACATGCTGCCAAAGTTTATCTATAAGGCAGAGAAAACGTTTACATTCTTTGCCAGTCCTGCGGTAGCAAAATGGAATGGACATTATACCACAGGAGGAGAAAAGATAGGGTGTTTGGTTGTTATGCACTATGAGCCAGTTAGGTTCTTTTTTTTGCAACTAAAATACAGTTATTCTTTTAGGGCCAGTTCACACCACATGCAGTCCAGTGCATTTTTGTTTTTTGCATCAAAAACACATTGATAGTAGGTCAAATGGTTTCCAATGGCATTATTCACACTAATGTGGTCAGTTCCAGTGCGTTCCAGATCCAGAAAAAAAAGTAGAACATGCTGCATTTTTTCTGCACTGAACTGTATTGGAATGCAGTAAAAAGCCTAGAAAATGTACCAAAAATGCACCAAAACACACGTCCTTATTTAAGTTGAAGAAAAAGAGGGGTAAAATGGATCAGAATGCATCAAGAACACATAAAAAATGCACTGGAACATGTCACAAAACATGCATACAAAAAGCATCCAGACTGCATGTCTATGGTGTGAGCCGGCCCTAAAGAAACACCATCACCAATTTAACAAATCACAGTTAAATGCACTGAAAGATTACATATTTTAAATGCCAATTTGCATCATTTTTCCTTTTCCTAAACAAATTTTAATTGCCTTGCAATATGCCTCCAAATGTACTAGCAAGTTTGGCTACTTTAGAAAGGTCAATACCCTAGCACATCCCCTTCTTTCCTTGCTAATGAACCCTCTCTTCTTCATGGAGTATCTAATTACTGCCTGTGCTGACCCCTTCTCTCAACTCCCTATCCTCAGGGCTTTTGGATGTCTACACAAGGAAGGCTTTTACAGGTAAATAAGGTGCATTAAACACATTGGATGCACATCTAATCTCATGGAATATTGTTGTTGAAATGAATGGTCTGGTGAGGTATGTTTTTTTTATAAAAACCTTAGCAATGTAATAAATAAATCCTCCTGTGCTTAAATGGGGCCCTAACCCTAAGCTACTGACACTAGAACTTTGACCCAATAAAGTGCAAATGACAAAATATATATATATATATATATATATATATAAACACAGTGTAGCACTTGATAAATAAAATGCTCAAATAAAATGATAATATCACGTGATACAATCTTCTCACAATCAATCAGTGCAATACAATGATAATAGTGTAGAAATATAAATAAATATTATTATACAGTAGTTATATAGCGCCGAGGGGTGTGCTCAGCGCTGTACATTAGCGAGGGGGACAAAACATGAGACAATACAGTACAATACAATACACGAGGGGTTCGAGGGCCCTGCTCTTTCGAGCTTACAAACTAGGAGGGAGGGGATAGTGGAACAGGAGGACGTGGCTGTGGGGGATGGAGTGGTAGGTAGAGTGGAGGAGATCGGTTGTTAGGTGAGGATGGGGTAGGCTTCCCTGAAGAGATGGGTTTTTAGGGTGCGCCTGAAGGTGAGGAGGGTAGGTGACAGTCTGATGGATTGGGGTAGGGAGTTACAGAGGATGGGGGAAGTCCTAGAGAAGTCCTGCAGTCGGGCATGGGAGGAGGAGACCAGGGAGCTGGAGAGTAGGAGGTCCTGTGAGGAGCGAAGGGCATGGGTAGAGTAGTATTTGGGTATCAGGTCAGTTAGGTAGTTTGAGGCAGCGTTGTGAATGGCTTTGAATGTCAGAGTTAGTAATTTGAATTTAATGTGTTGGGCAATCGGGAGCCAGTGAAGGGATTGGCAGAGGGGGGTGGCAGATGTGGAGCGGTTGGTGAGGTGGATGAGTCTAGCTGCTGAGTTCAGGATAGACTGGAGTGGGGATAGAATTTGTTTGGGTAGTCCAGTGAGAAGGGAGTTGCAGTAGTCCAGGCGTGAGATAATGAGGGAGTGTATGAGTTGTTTAGTGGTGTCTGGGGTGAGGAACGTGCGTATCTTGGAGATGTTGCAGAAGTGGAGCCTGCATGACTTTGATAGTGATTGGACATGAGGTTGGAAGGAAAGGTTTGAGTCCAGGGTGACACCCAGGACTTTGGCGTGTGGGGTGGGATTGATGGTGGCGTTTCTAGTCGTGATGGAGAGGATGGGGGGGGCGCGGGCTGGGAGGAAAACTAGGAGCTCGGTTTTGGACAGGTTTAACTTGAGGAAATAGAGCGTCATCCAGTCTGATATGTCGTTGGAGGTGGGCGATGCGGGCGGAGAGTGAGGGGGTGAGGTGAGGGTTGTCGTCGGCATAGAGGTGATAGTTGAAGCCATGGGAATGTATCAGTTTTCCAAGGGAGGAGGTGTAGATGGAGATAAGGAGGGGTCCAAGGACAGAGCCTTGGGAGACTTCAACAGAGAGGGGAGAGAGGGGGAGGTGGCAGCGTTGTAGGTGACGCTGAAGGAGCGTTGGGATAGGTAGGAGGAGAACCAGGAGAGAGCAGCGTCCCTGACACCAAAGGAGTGCAGTTTAGTAAGGAGGAGGGGGTGGGTGAGGGAGCGAATGATGGAGGAGGGGGGTGACTGGAGGAGTTGTGAGGGGTTAGAATCCAGGGGGCAAGTGGTGAGGCGGGCTTCAGTGAAGACCTTAGTGACCTCCTCAGTGGTAGCAGGGCTGAGGGAGAGGAGTGTTGGGGAGGTGGTAGTGTGCAGGACGTTAGGTATGGTGGGGTACAGTGCGGCTGCGAGGTCAGAGGAGGGGAGAGTAGAGGGGGTGATGGAAGGAGGCTAGGTGGAGAGGTGGATTGTGAATTGACAATGTCCTTACAGATTGCGTCAATCTTGTTTTGGAAATGATTGGCAATCTCGTGGGCGGTGAGTGAGGTGCTGGGTGGAGGTGGGGGGGGGGGGGGGAGAGAGCAGGGATTTGAAAGTGGAGAAGAGCTGGCGAGGACAGGTGGAGAGGGTGTTGATGAGGGTTACGAAATAGGCTTGTTTGGCGGCGTGGAGGGAGGTGGTGTAGGTGAGGAAGGAAGATTTGTAGAGGGAGAACGCTCGAGGGGATCTGGTTTTGCGCCAAGATCATAAATATCAATAAGTGCACATACACACAATCCCCTCTTAATCCACAATTGAGGGATCCAATTTACTTAATGCTTGAGTGCAAAATCCCCTCTCTGGGAATATAAACAATGCAAAACGTGCTAAGTGTCCCATACCACACTTAACAGAAACAAATATATACATGTAATAAAATAGAAAACTCCCCAAATAAAGATAATAAAAAAGTCCAAAATGTTGATATATAACACATGCTCCAATTACATGCAAGTGATGACATGTGTAGGTGGTCACAGCAATAGTGTCAATCCTTATGTGGCCAAAAGTTTATATATAACCTTAGCAATGTGTATTGCCATTTTAAAAACATTGTATGTATAGCTCTAGTCCAATATAAACACGGGGCATCCATATGTGTTTATTGCAGATACAGGCTGTGCTTTACACTTATGAATACTGCACAGTTGTCCATAGGATGGTGAAACAAGCAGGTACAACTTGACAACCACGGGTCACTTGAGGGTCCTAAACATAGTCAAGTTTAGCCTATGCAGAAGGCATAAAGTGAGAACACAGACCTGGCTAGACCAGATTTCCAAAAGTTAAATTAATATTTGCCTTGAAGAAACCTTGGCTGATACTCTTCTGCATTCTCACATCTGCTGTTATCTTTACTCTCTCCTAATCTCCCTATTCTTTTGCAATACAAGTCTTGCACTCAGGTTTGACTGGTTTAAACAAAATCCCCAATTTGCGTGATAATTGGAGGCTGATTTACTGAAGGAGTCAAGAATGTTCACACATAAATTGTATAAATATTCACTTCACTAATCCAATCATGTGGAAAGTAAATCCCTGTTCATGTATTTAAAGCGGTTTTCTGCCCTGTTTGAAAAAAAGGTAAAAGTCAGCAGCAACAAATACTGTAGCTGCTGACTTTTAATAAATGGGCACTCACCTGTCCATGGGTTAGGCTGTGATTCCATTTGGCTTCACAACCGGCTGCTCACTGCACACATGTGAACCGCGCTGCAGTTTGTGAATGGTCCCACAACTTTGTGTGACCTGTGACATGTCCCAGAAGGTTGTGGTGGAAGGGGGGGGGAGAGAACTTCTGGTGGATTTCCAAGCCAGGTACCTATCCCCCCCCAAAAATGCAAAAAACAGAAGGGGCTGGAAGGCATAGAGTGTAATTTAAGGTGACATTCTGCTTAAATATACACATGATTAGATAATTGAACTGAATAGTCACACAGTTTATTCTGTGAACATTCTCAACTCCTTTAGTAAATTAGCCTCAACTGTGATGGACACAACATCAGACCACTCCCTCTTCACCAACTGGTGACAAATGGCTGGCCAACTCACACTGCACTGTCACTAATATGCAACAAGGCCACTCTTAGCCTGACCCTGCACAAAGATTCTCCAGGTTTGGGGAAACACAACCTAAGTGCCAAGAGACAAAGAGCTATTATCACTTGGTTTAGTTAACTAAACAATTAACCCTTTAAACCCAAAACCGTCACCAGGTTCCGGCCTATTAGCTCTTCACAACAACATCATTGACAACTATGGCTTTAGAATAAATGTCAGTAACACACACTGTCACCACAATTAGGTATATTCAGAGATTTACACTATAGTAGTGCTCTTCAAGAGATAGGGATTCTTTAAGTGCTGCATTAATGCATTAGAGACAATTTGTTCATCAAAGTCTAATCAATGAACAAGTCTCAAGTCTTTGCAGATGTTTCTTGGTTTGATGTTAAACAAGAGCTGTCAAGAGTGAATGCACCCCCTCATTGCTGGACCTTGAGGGGGGTGTTGCCAGAAATGATTTGGCCAATCACCATGTCTAAGTTGTGGCCGCTGGGATTCACTGTGTGATCATGCCACAGATCCAGTTTTCTACAAGTATTAATATTACAGTCTGTAACTTGCATATTATTGTCCTGTGAGAAATTACATTTTGAGTGAAAATAAATATGAGGGATTTTGGATTTCTATTCCACTTTGGGAGAGGAACTGGGCCAGATCAACTCCTGGTACTTCCTAGGGTAGCGGTGTTTGGGCTCAACATGCTGCTAATAATTTAAAGAGGTAAATATGCCCTTATTCTGGCTGTACTGTTATTATCTCAGGTGTTATGAAATACACTGAGGTTTCTGATTCTTTGCTAATATCCCATCAGACAGGAATGCACATTGGGCCCTTTCCCAGCTGTGTTATTTATGACTGATAAAAAGTTTGAAACCAGGATAGATATCCATTAGCTGGAGCAAGACATTTTTTTGCTTGCCATGTACTCCTAATGGGTTTTATTACCCTGAGGCTCCAAGCATGACAGAATTAAAATGTTTTACAGTTTTATGATAGCTATTAGAGTTAGACTGAAATGTGTATTAGGGTAATAGGATTGAGAGTGTCTGCATGCCCTCTCAACGGACTTATAAGTATGTCCTGGAATGCAGCTAAAAGTTGTTGATTGTGTGAGATACTTTCCCGAGAAGATGTAAAGGGGATCACTGCTGTTATGTCTCCTTATTTTTACAAACGTTAGGTGGTTGCATGGGATGGAACTGCACTTTCCTTCCTGATGCAACTGTGAGCTGTTGAATCGGCTTGTTGTGCGCACTGCCATGGGTGCCACCTTTCGTATGCTGGATTGTGAAATCATATTGCTGAAGACTTAAGCTTCACCGAAGTAGTGTGCCATTCACCTCAGCAACTCGATTCAACCAGCTTTGTTGTTTGAAATTGGTGATCACGGTGAAATGCCATCCATAGAGGTACATCTGCAACGTCTGGATAGCCCACACAATCTCAATACGCTCCTATTCAATTGTGATGTATGCTACTTCCCTGGGAGGTAGCTTCTTGCTCAGGTAGATCTTGCTCAGGTAGAGGATGGGATGTTCCTCTCCTGCATCATCCACCTGGCTTAGGACAACACCCGTTCCATGGGCAGAAGCATCCAATTGCACTAGGAAATAGCAAGTGGAGCCTGTAGCACAGGGGCACTGGCACCACCTTAGGAAGTTTCTTTTTAGGTAAGTCAGTCAATGGTTTAACCAGGCTACTGTAGTTGCACACAAATGTCCTATAGTAGCCAGCTGTCCCCAAGAATGACATAATCTCCCTTTTGGTTGGAGGGGTAGGCCAGGCCAAGATGGCCTTGACCTTCCTTGCCTCATGTCTCAGGCGCTTGCTCCTACCAGGTGTCCCAAGTACTGGACCTCAGTCATGCATATCTGACACTTACTGAGCTTGATGATCAGACTGGCTGCTGTTAGTTTGTCTAGAACTTGCAACAGGTGCACCAAGTGTTCTTCCCAGGTAGTACTGAACACAGCAATTTAATCCAGGTAGGCTACTACAGAGGCCCTTCCAGTAGGTCATTCATGAAAGGTGGCTGTGGCATTCTTCATTCCACATGGTATGACTGTAAATTCAAACAATACAAATGGGGTGATGAATGTGGACTCCTCAGGTGTCAGAGGAATTTTCCAGTATTCTTTGCTCAGATCCATGATTGTTAGCTAGCTGGCAGCTGCCATCCTATCCAACAATTTACCAACCATGGACATGGGGTAGACATCTGCAGTAGTGATGCCTTTCAGTTTCCTGCAGTACACACAAAACCTGGTTGTCTGATGCTTTTTGGGGACCAGGACTACTGGGGATACCCAGGCACTGTGAGACTTCTGAATCACCCCTAGCTGCAACAGTTACTCAGTCTTCTTTTTCATGTCAGCTTGCACTTCCAGAGAGATGCAGGAGGCTGACATGTGCAAATTGTGTCCCGTACGGCAGCACATAAGTGAACCTGGCCTAACATAGCATAACAAAAATATTGATAGTTACCTTTTTAAGTGTTTTTACTTGCTTAAAAATCCTTACATGTGTAGCACTAGCCCCTTAGAAGTCCCAGCGTTTTTGGTCCCCTTATATTCTTGCACAGTTAGGCAACACACATTTTCTTCCATACTTGCACACTGGAGACAGTAAACAGTCCTTGGTTTTGTTTTATTAAGGGGTTGACAGCTTGGATGGGGTTGAGGGCTGTATGGGATGCCCAATGAAACTGTGAACTGCATGGACAAACTCCTTAGCAACTATTTACATGTCCATTAGACAAAAAGCCTATTCTTGGAAAGCTCTCCAGCCCTCCTAGTGTAGCACCTCAGACCCCAGATGAATTCTCTTTTTCCCCCGGCTGCATGAGGGAATCCTTTGGAAAGGGGACCCAGAAGCCTCCACTTTAGCAAACAGTCCCAGATGAGGAGTTAGTTGGGTATTCTACCTGACTGCACTCTGCCCTTATCTGGCCAAAGGGATGTAGGATTACTCACTCTGCCTCTCCTGTAAGCTTGTTGGGTTGGTGGCTGCCTTCAGGCCTTACGCTGGGCTGGCTCCTTCCCTGCTTCCCAGGCTGTCCTCTCTCAGGGGACAGTTGAGGTAGAAAGATCCTCCTGTCCAGCACCTGTAGGTAGGCTCTCCCTGCATGGGCCCTATCCCAGGCTCCACGCTAGCCTCTCACTTCATATTCCACCCAACACTGACCACCTCCTGATCAGGCTTTCTCATACTTAAGGGCTGTCCTGACCCCATGCCAAGCCTCCAGCTTGAGTCTCTTGAGTATGCAGATCAGCTCCTCCTCACCCCCACCCACTGTCTTCTAAAAACCTCTCAAGCTTCTTGAGTAGGGGAAGGTATCAGGGAACTGACCTACACAGCCCTCAGCCCTGACCTAAAGTTAACCTGACTGTCCCATCCCAAGCTGCTATCCAGCCTCCAACTAAAAAAAACCTATTTAGCTCCCCCTGGCTAACTAGAGGGGCACTACACATGCTCTGCCTGTTTTGTGATGTTTAGGAGGGGCTGTGAAAGAATGTTTAAAGCAGAACTTCACCCAAAAGGGGAAGTTCCACTTGTTTACTTCTCCCCCCCACCACCACTGCCACATTTGACACTTTTTTGGGGGGAGCGTGTACCTGGTTTTGCTCACACTTCTGGTCAGATGCGCAGCTGCAATATAAAGTGGAAGTTTGCCCCCCCCATTCCACCTCAGCCTTCTGGGACACTTCACTTCAACAAATGCAGGGCTTCACTGCTGGTTTCCCTTACTGAAGATGCCAGTACCTGCACTCGAAGCTGTTTGAAGAATTGGTTTGGGTGAGGACATCATTGCATCCCTGGACAAGTGAGTGTCCTTATATTAAAAGTCAGTGGCTACAGTATTTGTAGCTGCTGACTTTTACTTTTTTGGGAGGAGCCTGGAGCTCTGCTTTAACATAATTACCTCTGTCTATACTGTGCTCACACTTCTTTATTATCAGCTGTAAACTAGATTTGAACACTGTATGAAGTAACAAAGGGTTAACAGTTTTGAGACCACCCTCCTGCATTGCATATTAACCTCTTCCCGCTGGAGGTAAGCATATATGTGGCCTCTTGGGGTGGATTTTTATACCGAGAGGACGCATATATATGGCCCTATGTAGACAATTTTCAGTGAGAGACTGCACACTCTGTGCGCTCTTAGGACAGTTACCAGTGGGGACCAGAAAGCTCCCAATGCATACTTGCCTTCAGCAGCTTTCCAATTATGTGACTGCCAATCAGATCGGTCACATGACCCAAATGCCCACCTGGCATTTAGAAACTTCTAAAGGGCTGGGAGTCATGGCGGGAAAGGGTTAATGATGTATATTGTGGGAACAAAGACACTTGAGACTGTCCAGAAATGTTTAGAATAAACCATGGCACCTTCTTCTTAGAAACACCTGAAAGATGTTTTATCATCAAAATTGGTGATTTGCTTCATGTGGCTAAGCTAATGTTGGTTCTTATTGCAAATCCTATTTTTGCATTCCACTTGACCTCTAAATAAAATCCAGTTTTATTCTTCAGGCATCACTGTCTATTTTATGTGTTCTAGGATTGCTATGTTGTAAATAACTGAATAAACCCAATGCAAGATGATATGCTTTCCTTGTCATATGTTAACTGCAATTGTATTTGTCAGTCATGACTCATCTGATTAATCCTTCACAGGAACAAAGGGTGCACGATTGTCAAGACGAGATGTAAATCGGGCTCATATTCTGACTTGTCATAAAATAGCAATGTCACTTGTCAAGTTAAAAAGCATCTATCCTGTACTGTATATTATAATGGCAACAGGCATAAAACAAAATTTGTGCAGAAATTCCTGGCAGGGGTTGGGTTAACCTGACAAATATTTGTTAACATTTACATTTAGGAAATCTACCAAGAGCTTGAGGAAGACTGGCTTCTTCACACTTATTCTTGGAGCATATGCATCTGCTCTACAAAAGAAGAGTAGATATAGGCAGCCCAGTTTGTGGAAGTAAGCTCCCAAGATGGACTGCAGCAGTTGCCTGCAATATCAAAGCTCAGCCTGAGAGACATATACGAAGAATCTATAACCAAAACAAGAGTAATCCACTATAGGTAATGGGCGGTATACAGTATTATGGTCTTAAGACCCTCACAGGGGTGTGGAAATTTTTGAAAAAACGACTTGTCCAGGAACTAAATCGATGTCCCAATCTACTTGTATCTCATGACAATCTAGTTGTCCAGATAAAAAAAACAATTTTTTTAACCAAACCGTAATTAAATCTGCTTTAAATTGCTTTAACCTCTTCCCTTTATGGGGTTTCAGACGCCGTAGGTGGGACGGGGTTTTAAGGTCATGTGACCGCCGTGGTTCACTGTCATGGCAGTCACATGATTAGAAAAGGTCCCAATCGCAAGGTGAGATCGGGACCTTTCCATGAGACACCGACATATGTGCTGGGAGTGGGCAGGCAGAGCAGAGCAGGCACTGATTTTATTAAGGGGTTAATAACTTAGATAGGGTTGAAGGGTATATGGGATGCCCAAGAGAACAGCAATGTGCGGACAAACTTCTTAGCAACTATGTACAGATGTGGACAAAAATAATTTCTCCTTTAAGAGCATTCCAGCTCTCTGGTGTACCTCCTCAGACCCCAGATGAATCCTCCTCTTCACCCAGCTGTGCTGATGATATTCCCTGGGCAATTGGGAGCAGAAATGGCCAATTTAGCAAAGGAGTACTCACACAGTCCTTCCTGATATCTTAATACATTGGTGGCTGCCTTCAGGCCTTTTTCTGGGCTGGCTCCTTCCCTGCTGCTCAGGATATCCTCCCTTAAAGATGGTGGTACAGTGGAGATCCTCTTCTCCAGCACCTGCCTGTAGGTAGGCCCCTTCCCTGGGCCCCCTCGCAGGCTCCACACTCCAGCCTCTCACTCCATCTTCCACCCAACACTACTCCTCCTGCAGATCAGGCTCTCTCATACTTAACGACTGTCCTGGCCCCATGCCAAGCCTACTGCTTGGGAATTGGTAAAGATCCTTTAAACATGCAGATCAGCCCCTCCTCACTCCCGCCACTACCTTCTAGAAACTTCTCAAGCTTCTAGAGCAGGGGGAGGTACCAGGGAACTGACCTGCAGAGCCCTCAGCCTTGACCCAGAGTAACCTGGCTGACTCATCCCAGGCTGCTATTCAGCCTCTGCCTAAAAACCTGACTAGCTTCCCCTAGCTAAGCCTGAGGGGTGCTACACACACTAGGAGTAGAAAAAATGCCATAGCCTCTGGCAGAGAAAGCAAAAAATGCCCATAGTGGCTCGTATTGCACAAGCATTTAAGAAAGTTTAGGAGAGTTTATGGGATTTGCATTTTAAAAGGACACTTTAACAAAACTCTTCTGAGAAGTTTAAATAAACATAGTATATATTCTCTTTTGGTGATAAACAAGCATTACTCACAATGATAAAACAATTTCCTTTTAAGTGTATTCGGTTTAAATGCTTTTTGTCTACTAAATGTTTAATGTAATGTAAAACATATTATATGTTTTATATGTTATACAGTTTTATAAAACTAATCATGGTGGAGCCATCACTGTTTCATGTTAGTCACTGCCTGAAATCTTTAGGAGATAAGAGAGGGCTGTAATGATGTGTCAGCTATAGAATATATGCCAGCATATAAAGCACAAGAGCCAATCTGACAAGTGCATTTCACTTCTAATCTGAAGCTCAGAGTGTATGGCAGGATCCAAGGGCAATGAGTAAACTCATTTCACACATCATTGTTCCTGACTTTTCTGTTGCTTTTCCAACCTTGCATCAATTCCAGAGTGTTCGGGGCATTCAATAAATGTATCATAAATTGGCATAATACAAAGAAGCAATGTAGGAGAGTTTATAATCTGATGCCACATATACTGTGTTTACTGGCTATTCTTTACTGGTGATAAGTGAAAGGTCAATTTCTTTCCTTGAGTGATTTGCAATTATAATTTATTTTATTGTAAATTGCATATAAACAATGATCATTCTTTTTTCTTTAAAGGACCACAATATTTTTACATTTAATGGCATAGTTTTTTCTTTACAAAAAAAAAAGCCTATGTAGATAAGGGATGTCTGTAGATAAGAACTGTGCATCTTTGACCAAAATTGAATAATGCCCTTGCTAAAGGTGTAAGCCTTTTATGTACCTCCCAAAGCCTGACTGGAATAATCCCAGGACGTTGCTAAGAGAGGCTCAGCTCTTAATGTTCACCTTCACATGAGTAAGTTCTTTCTCTGATTATAACCTCCTCATATGCTCTCTCATCCTTCGATGCAGTAGTTCGGAGATCAGTGTTTGATAGATCACTCCTCTGATGATGAAGGTGAACAGTAGCAGCTGGTCCTCTCTTGGCAACATCCTTCGAGTTTTCTCGTCAGGCTTCATGAGGTACATAAATGGCCTACACATATGACCTACACCTAAAGGGCATTATTCATCTTTAGTCAAAGCTTCAGTTTTTTATATCTACAGATGACCCTTATCTAGGGTTGCCACCTCATCCCTTTTAAAACTGAATATTAATTACACATGTTCTGTGGCTGATTAAGGTGGTAATTAAACTCACTTAATGCCTTATCTGCATTAAAATAGCCCCAGAACCTGTGTAAATAATATGTGTTCGGGTTTAAAGGGATGAGGTGGAAACCCTGCCCTCATCTGCATCATCATCATTTTTGTTGAAGGTGAACTAACCATTTAAATACTTAAAAAGCTTTGCCAGCATTGCATAGCCTTTGACATTAATCAATTAATTATGAATAATTGATTTGTTGAGAGTAGGAACATTGCTAGGGTTTTGAAAAATCTTAACGTACCACAGGGCACCGAGAAAGAAAATTCGGGTCTGTAGCATACCATAATGAAAACAGAGAGGCTGATTTTTGGCTATTATATTATCTCCTCTTTCTGTTTAATCCTTGATGTCTTCACTCTCTTTGATTTATTTCTTACTGCATTATTACAGTAAAAAAATAAAAACAAACATAAACTATGTGTGACCAGGGCTGCTTATAATTGGGGTACTGCCAGCCCTCCTGTGCAAGGCCCAGGCCCCAAGAAGTTCAACCAGGAGGGCGTGATCAGTGCATGGGCGATGAACCCATCCCCCATACATACTAATCACCATGGCTTAGAGAATAGCTACCTCTGAGCACCGTCCCTTGTCTCTGCCCCCTATCCACCTCCTAGTACTGCTCCTTTTAGAGAATACAGAGCAAAGTATAATTTTCTGGTATTAGGTAATTCGTATGGAATTGGCTAATGATAACTCAACCCCACCACCTAGCAATGACAGATACCTCCAGCAACAAGACCCCAGCAACAATAAATCCCCCATCAGCAACAAAAGATCTGCTACAGCAACAATAGACCCCTGCTAGCAACAACAAATATCTCAGCAGTAAGCATCAATAGACCCTCCTCCCTCAACAGTGGATATGCCCCAACAACATAAAAATCCCAGAGCAACAAAAGATACCCCTACCAGTAAAAAGAGATTCCCTACAATGGTAAATTCCTCCAGTAACAATAGACGCCCCGAGTAACACTACACTCCCAGATACAATAGATTCCCAACAGTCAGGACACCCCAGCCTCCTTTGCCAGTACATACATTTTGTGCTGGATGTGCCAGAACTGAATTCTGTGCTGAAAAAAGCCCTGCTAATCACCTTCCCTCTGTCCAGGATACCCTTCCCTCTTGTGCCTAGTCCCCCAGGGGATCACTTAAGGATTGAGGGGGCGGAGGTGGAAAAAATGTCATATTTATCAGCCAGTTGCTATCCTGAATGAAAATAGTGAGTGATACCAATCACCATTCATTCATAACTGTATAGGCCGCTGGTATTTCACCAAAGCCCCTCCCCCCAGCAACCTTGTGAAAGAAAAAAATAAACATTATAAAAATATTAATATAAAAAAAAACAGTGTAATAAAATGAGAGACTCATTCACAAGGGTTCTCTGGCCCATACACTGTAAATGAGCAGTTTGTTTGTTCAGCCTATTACTCTATGGGGATGCAGCAGTGGTACAAATACAGCCACAAGTGCTAATTTGACACGTTAAGGTTATTATCACAAAAAAGCCCAGTGAGGTTTATCAAAGTGTTGTCAGGCATATTGTAACTGGGCTTTTTTGTGGCATTGGAGCAGTAAAGGCTTCTTTCTGAAAACTTGACCATGCAGCTTATTTTTGTTCAAGTATCATCGTATTGTGCTCCTTGAAACAATCACTCTGTCTTTTTTCCAGATCAGTCTGTACTTCTCTTCAGGTTACCTGTTGGTTTTTCTTTGTATCCCGAACAATGCTTCTGGCAGTTGTGGTTGCAATCTTTCTTGGTCTACCTTACCTTGGCTTGGTATAAACAGATCCTCAAATTTTCCACTCCTAATAAGTGACTGAATGTACTGGCTGGCATATTCAAGGCTTTAGATATCTTTTTATGTCCTTTTCCAACTTTATAAAATTCCATTAGCTTGTTATGCAGGTATTTTGACTGTTCTTTTCTGCTCCCCATGGCTCAGTATCTAGCCTATTCAGTGCATCTAAGTGAGCTAACAAACTAATTGCAATTTAAAAAGACACAGATGTGGGAAAATAACCTTTAACCTCCCTAGCGGTCTGATTATGTCCATATTTCTGTGCTCAATGCGGTACATTTTTTTGCATGGAAATATGTATTTTTTTTATTGTAGGCCTGTAAATTTTAGGAATAACTCACTGAAATCTGTCCGAACAAGAGTCTAGTAAACATCCCGGGTATGATAAAATTTGAAACACAAAATCATAAATTATAATTTCATAAATAATCATAAAAAATAATAATATAATAATAATAATAAATGTAATTCAATAATATAATCAAACCAAAAACACTGAAATTTGAAATATAGTGCCAAGTTCGCACATCACTGAGCAAAGTCGCAAAATCGTTTTCAGTGTCTGATGACGAATTTCCCCACGAATCATTATCACTCAATTCTGCAAGTGATTCTAATTTACTATCGCTGTTCTCTAGCTGGTCTAAAACCGATTTTGACCTAAAGGGATGCTTTTTGGACACCATGGACGTTTCTCAGTTTCCAGGCAGAAAGAACAGGAAAAATGCAGGCAGGGCACAGGACAAAGCACTAGGGACAAAATGTATGTGAAATGGTTTGATACAGTAATGTTTTACTATGTGATTTTAGTGATTTCAGTGAATGTCACTTTTTGTCATTTTCAAATTTCCCGCCGTTCCGTCCCCCTGTACGTCCCGATGCTCGCAGGGGACGAAACCCAGATGACAGATGCCGGCATCCACCGGATTACATTGCCGGGGACACTGCAGGAGGGACATCGCGGGAGCGCAGGACAAGGTAAGTGATCGAGGGATCCCGGAGCAGCGCCGCAAGGGAAGCCCAAGTGTAGCTCGGGGTTACCGCTTTTGGTATTGAAACTTTACCCCGAGCTACACTCGGGAATACCATCAGGGAGGTTAATTGCCACTTTAACCTGTGTGTGTCACCTTGTGTGTCTGTACCAAGGCCAAATATTCCAGGGTATGCAAACTTTTGATCAGGGCCATTTGGGTGAACTATGTGACAATAAAGGGTTTCATAGGATCACTATCCTTAAAAATATTTTCGATATCAATGCCAAAATGTTATGATTTCTGCCAGGGTATGCAAACTTTTGAGCATAACTGTAATAACACAATACAGTGTTATCTTTAGACATAGCAGTAATTTTGTAAGTTATGTTGTGTTTGTGATTGCTAATAATAATTTTAGTGTGTTTTTAGCGAAAATATCATTTTGACAACTTCTTTACAACTTACCTTTTCATGGAGCGGGTCCAGTGTCACCCCCGTATAGGTTGCATGCCAACGATCTCCGCAGGATGTATCGGATCTGCGGATTGGGGAGCACAATGGATTGGACTCCGATCCATTATGCTCAATCCGCAGATCCGAACCATCCTGTGGGGATCGTTGGCATGCAACCTACGGGGTGACACCGGAAGCGCTCCACGAAAAGGTAAGTTGTAAAGAGAGCTGACGATCCCTGCAGGATGGATTGGACCTGCGGATTGGGGAACATAATGGATCAGAGTCTGATCTATTATGCTCAATCCACAGATCCAATCCATTCTGTGGGGATCGTCGGAGGAGGTGTCACGATATTATATGGGGATCCTAAGTAATTTTCTAGCAAAAAAATGTTGATTTTTACTTGTAAACAAAAAGTGTCAGAACAGGCCTGGTCTTCAAGTGGTTATACAGCGTACACAGCCACTGCAACTGTGAAGGAAATAGCTCATTGGGACCAGTCAGGTCCAATCAAACTATTTGAAGTCAAAGTAGAATTCCTGGCATTTTTTTTTTTTTTTGCCCGCACTGCACAGGATAAATGCTAGCTTCGTTCTAGGGAAGAGGACAGCGTAGATATACTTACCTGACCCCCATAAGACCGGTCCCTTTGACTCCTGCCCCTCCCCCCCCAGTGGTCCAGCTGTCTTGTAAATGGAATGTTTCGGACATCAGCATGCTCAATGCACACTCCATAGACAGGAACAGTCCACCGCTGGCCTGTGGGGGGGAGCGTGATTTTCAGGAGGATCGGCGGGTCAGGTGGGTATGAGCTTTGTCCTCATCCCTAGAAAAGATGGGCAGATGATCCATGTAGTGGGGGGTGCACAGAATGGTGAAAACAATTGACTGGGGTTCTGCTTTAAGCTTCCAAAATAAATATTTTTATATTAGTAGTCAATTCCTCTATCCATCTTACAGTTTCAGCATAGTATGGCACTGCTTTTTTTCTTTTGAAAATCTGTGCATTAACAATTGGTTATAACCTGGAAGTATCTATCTATCTATCTATCTATCTATCTATCTATCTATCATGAATAATCAAAGTTCGTTTAAATCCACATGGAAAGCACTGGTCACATCTCATTTTAGCCTGGCAGGTCACTCTATTATTAACTGTGTGTAAAAGCAGACACTGGCAAGCATTCAGGACTAGCTGTACCTGACCTAGTAACCTACTTTCTAAATATCACATAACATTAAAGGCTGTCCTCTGTTCACAATGCTACGTCACAACTTACCTAACTTCTATCACAAAACAGTGGCCCAGCTATGACAGGCTGGAACATATATTAGCCTTCTCTATCCTCCTCAACAAAAATCAATGTCTTCTTCCGTTCATTAAAAAAAAACAAAAATAAACCTGTGACTAAGACAAAGTTGTTTACCAGTATTTACAGCACATAGAAAAAAAATGTTCTATAATAGTCATTTGTAAAACAAATCATTTTTATTATTATAGAATTAAAAGTAGAGCAAACAACAAATTGAGTATTGCCTAATCCAGGGGCGGACTGACAACTCATGGGGCAATAGGGGATCATGGGGCCCCTGTGTCCTTGCCCACACTCAAAGCACACCCAAAAAAGCCTATAGAAAGCTACCAGGGCCATTTCATGGGCCCCCTGTGTCCTTGCCCACACTCAAAGCACACCCAAAAAAGCCTATAAAAGGTACCAGGGGTATTTCATGGGGCTCCCTACTGACCCCGGACCCTTGGGCAGTGCCCGAGTGCTCTAATGGTCAGTCCGCCCCTGGCCTAATCTAAACCAATTCTAAATACTGTACGTATGGCTGGGCTGAAATGATAACATAATGGGGAACATTTACTAAAACTGGAGCACTCAGAATCTGGTGCAGCTGGGCATAGGAGCCAATCAGCTTCTAACTTCAGCTTGTTCAATTAAGCTTTGACAATAAAAGCTGGAAGCTGATTGGTTTCTACACAGAGCTGCACCCGATTTTGATAGGTATCAAGACATTGATTACAGCAAATGTTCACACTGCTGTAAACTGATAAAAGGTAAATTCTGGTTGCTATAAAGGACAGTGCTTTGCTCATCATCATTATTCTTTGCAAAAAAAAAAAAATCCTTATTAAAAGAGATCATCAGGAAATATAACTGGGAATGACGGCAGAAGGTGTTAATTACACTTATCTCAATGATGAGACACAGCTCTCTGATTAATGTGGTGGGAGCCTGCAGTACCATTAGCTCAATGCTTACATTCTGCACGCCATCTACTCCCTGTCCCTGATCTTTTGAATGGAATTAGCAGCTGCAATAGAAGTCTCATAGGGGCCAATGTTTGCGTCAGCTAATTAAAAAAACAACACTATCATACTGCAGGCAGTTTTTGGATCTTGGAAAGGACTGCACAGAGGTATGTGTACATAACATATTATAGTACACTTACCTCATATGGTCCTTTATATTCCTGGAGCTCTCATAATAGACTAGAGATGATACAGAACAATGTAGCGCTGCCCCCTTAGGAGCTGCTGAGTATTTTGGGTTCCCTGTTCATGTTCACTTTGAGCTTAATTAGGAGCACCTGCTGACACCAGCATACAACCTTGACCAGGAGAACCTCCTGGCTGTGAAACACAAAATAATCACACAGTTTAAAGTAAAAAAAATGCCCCTACCTCTGTACTCACTGTGGGACAGGGAAGGAAGAGATATCGGCGGGTGTTGTGTGTTTAGGGGTGGGATGGGGCATCTCGTCCTGCAGCCTAATGCATGGAAGCCGATGCCCCAGGGGTGATCACCGGCCACTGGGGAAGAGGTGGAGCGGTGAGTGAATTCACTGTGTGGGAAGATAGGACCCGAAACGGGGGTTACTATAGAGAGGAGGCGGCTGCTGACAGCTGTGTTTTGCAAAGCTAGCTAACCATATGAAGACAGTGGAGGGGGGATGTGCAAAGGTGAGCTGCAGTCAGGTGTTGCAGAGGTGAATTGACAGGTGAGTTGCAGACAGGGTGCATAGGAGAGCTGAGTTGCAACTCACCTCTGCAACCCCCGGCCACAGCTCAGCTCTGCACCTCCTGGCCACAGCTTGCCTCTGCTCCTCCCAGCTACAGCTCACCTCTGCATCCCCTGTCCGCTACTCACCCCTGCACCCTGTCTGTGGCTCATCTCTGCACCCGGTCTGAAACACCTGTCAATTCACCTCTGCAACACCTGACTGAAGTTCAAAACTGTAATCAGCTGACCCTCTCAATAGTAACCCTCATTCACAACTGCCTGCAGCTCACCTGTGCACTCCATGTCCACACCTGTACATTAAAAAATGAAGACCTGACATACCGCAAGTCACTCGCTATGCACATGAATGCTGCAAAGCAATGTATACCAGTACACTGGCGCTCCACACACGTTCCCACTGTACGAGAATGGTTTGCTAGGATTGACAAAACTGAGGAAATGGAGGAACTGATCTCTATAGCTAAGGAACATCCCGAGAGATTTTGGAAAACATGGGCATGTTGGAGTCATTTCAAATCCACTTCTACTTATCACAGAATAGTAAATGATCAATCTAGATCCCCGGACTGAATTTCCTCGGGAAATACCCGGTTCATCGAAGACGCTTTTATCGCACGTAAAGATAGGCTGTAGTGCTATATCATGATATGTTTTACGGGGTTTCTGATCTATGTGTTACCCCATTGTCTGATCTTGCACGTAACATATACTAAGCTATATTATTTTTCCGGCTCGGCTAATACTCGGGGAGGTGACCCAGTTTAACTTTTTATTGCCTATATGCGCCACTGTCACTCAACCCATAGCCCCCCACCCCCCCCCCCCCCCAATTTTTTTTTTTTTTCTGGATTTTCTCCCACCTATCATCTCAGCCTACATCTCTTTTTCTTGCTGTTCTTCTTTCTGACCTCTCTCCTTTTTCACACCTGGTATACCACCTTGTCAGTCATTCTTCACCAACCAAATAGTGCATTCACCCTCACACAGATAGGACTCACTTCATCTATATTCTACACTTAAACTATAAACATGTAAACCATGACTTTAACAACATCTAATGCCTTCCAGGCTCTAATCTTCATATCACCTCATCATTATGCATTGCTGATACTCAAGACGAGACGACATACACATTCAGTGTTGTACCTACTTTCCTCTAAGTATTCAATGGTTTGAATTGTAAGCTTGATGTATTGTTCTACACCACATTGCTTTGTATTATGGTTTACACTAAATCCCGTCTGCGAAACGGAAAGTAATGTTTCATGTCTGTGTTCTGACTGTGCTTTATAGTTGTGTATGCTCTATATGCTATCTTGTCTATTCTTATATTAATAAAATATTTTTGGAAAGAAAAAATGAAGATCTACCCCAAAAATAAGACCTAGCGTTTTGAGCCAAAAAAAATATAAGACAGTGTGTATATATATATATATATATATATACACAGCGCTCAGCACAAATGAGTATACCCCAACACATTTGTCAGAAAACCCTTACTTTCCTTTCATAATCAACATTTTCTATCAGACACCATACTACAAAATACTCCCACAAACTTGGGCCGTTGATTGCAAACAAGATTTGTTAATTTGCACACAAAGTATTTTTCCTAACGAATTCATTCAAGACCATGTTGCAAAAATGAATACACCCCAATGAAAATCTTAGGAGCAAAGCTAAATTTTAGACAACAAAATCCTAATTAACAAGAATTCAACTACAGATGAGTCTAATTATTCATTAAACAGGTGTCCAGCAGACAGTTAATTATAAAAGGGCTTTACTTAACAAAGAAAACCCCTTCCCATTGCATGCTGTCAGCAATGGTACCACATGGAAAAGAAATGTCACAAGGCCTTAGAAAGACAATAATTTTTTTACACAAGAAAGGTGAAGAGATCAGCAAAGTTTTACTTATCAGTCAGAATACTGTAGCAAAAGTAATATAAAAATGTAACAAAGATGGTAATGCAACCATCTCACAAAGACGTCATGGCTATCCTCGGAAGTTAACACCTTGACAGGAACGTCTGCAGTGAACTTGGATGGCGATTTTTTTCAACCCTTCTCATATGAAGTTAGCTAAAGAAGTAGAAAGAGAAACTGGGGTGATTGTTTCCCATGACAAAATATGGCATAGACTGTAGAGGAATGTCATGCATGGATGTCATCCACGAAGGAAGCCCCTCCTAAAGCCCATGCACAAAAAATCCCGCCTAGAATTTGCCAGGGCCCATTCTGAAAGAAGACTACTGGGACTCTCTTCTGGAGTGATGAGACCACGATAACTGTTTTTGGAACTGATGACTTAAAAACTGTATGGTATTGCAAAGGTGAGGAGTACAAAAAAAAAACACATGGTGCCTACAGTGAAACATGATGGTGGCAGTGCCCTTCTGTGGGGCTTCATGAAAGCTGCTGGGGTTGGGGAGCTGCATTTCATTGATGATATCAGGAATTCACAGATGTGCTGCTCTATATTGAAAGAGAAGGTGCTACCATCACTCCGTACCCTTGGTTGTCATGCACTTTTCTAAAATGACAAAGATTCAAAACACATATCTAAGGCCACTGTTGCAATTCTGAAGAAGAACAGGATGAAAGTGATTCAGTACCCAAGTATGTCTCCTGATCTGAACCCAATCAAACACCTATGAAGAATTCTGAAAAGACAGGTCGAGCATCTCTCTCCATCCAGCATCCAGGCTCTAAAAGAGGTCATTCTTGAAGAATGTAAAAAGATCTCTTAGATTGTAAGCTCGAAAGAGCAGGGCCCTCAATCCACTCATGTTTTGCATTGTATTGGTATTGTTCTGTCACATGTTCTGTCCCCCTCTGTAATGTACAGCGCTGAGCGAACTATTGGCGCTTTATAAATACTGTATAATAATAATAATAATAGACGTTGCAATGTGTCGCCAGCTTGTTCATTCCATGCCTAGAAGACTGTCCTTACAAATCATGGAGGTCATACAAAATACTAGATGTAGTAGTTTTTGTTGTGGGGTGTATTCATCTTTGCATCAACTAATTTGAGTAAAACTGAAGATTTTATAATCCAAGTTATATTATTAACCTTACTTTCATGTTATGAGCTAAACAAATGTTCTATAAAACTCAGTTTTGTTGGAATTTTGGAAATTTTCTTGTGTTCATTAAGATATTGATTAAAATCTTACTTTTCAAAAGGGGTGTACTCATTTATGCTGAGCACTGTATAACTGCCTAGATTTCAGCTTTATTTATTGCTTTTTTTTATTAAGCGTTTATTTTGCAGTATGGCCAAGGTAGAGGAGAAGTTGTATTATAGCATAAGTTTCCTTTAATATTTCTGTCAAAAATACAGGGTATTTATGTGTAAAACTAGGTACTCCATTAAAGACAGCACTGGTACAGCATCTTCTAGTTTTAAACCCAGCAGTCAGCTGTGGCAAAATTAGGTAACCATGTCCTTTTTATACACATTTTTGGGTCAACGATCTTTTTGCTGCCAATGGTATAAATCTAAATGGATTAAATCACAGAGTAAATTGTACATGAAAGCATCATTTGCTTTTATTATAAGCAGATACACTCTGATTGCAATACTGGAAAATAGATTTCAGTGAAAATAAAGTAACTTTTATGTTGCCCGATGCCTTCAGCTGCCATTCAAATGTGTAATGATTTAAAGTGAACCTGCCAGGGTAACCTGTAACGTAACCACTTCAGGACCACCCACCACCTTTATACTGTGGCAGGTTAGCCCCTCTGTACTGGATCATGTACAAGTATGTGATATAGCATTGCCAGGTAGGGGACACGTACCTGTGCCCTGTCTGTGCTGTCATTCACTACAGCACAAGTTGGTTAGAATGTCCCGGCCAATGATTTATGGCCAGGACCTGCTGATCGCCTTAGCAAATGATAGTACAGAGCACTGTGTCTAATAAAAACACAAGGATCTGTACACAGCCACATTTATTAGTATAAGCAGCACACATTACACATTGTTAGGTACACAGTTAACTCTTTGATTGCCCTAGGTGTAAACTCCTTCCTAGCCAGTGTTATTAGTGCAGTGACAATGTATAGTATTATCACTGGTCACTGTATTAGTATCACTGGTAATGTCAGTGTCAGTTACTCATTTCCCACTCAGTGTCATTCAGTGTTAGATTGCCCTCTGTACTATCATGGTCCCACTATAAGTCGCTGATTACTGCTATTACTAGTATAAAAACAAAATAAATACAAATTCCATAGGTACCATAGTTTGCTATATCTTTCATGCAAACTAATCAATATACACTTATTGGGATTTTTTGTTATCCAAAAACATGTAGCAGAATATATTTCATTTTGACAGTTCACAGCAGAAGCGATCCACCGGCAGTGCGCGCGCCTCCATGAGGCGGAAGTGCAAAATCATGTATATATACGTGATTTTGCACAAAAAAGCCACCTGTAGCCAGGGTCAGATCTAGCCTATCTGATCTGGGGGCACAGAAAAAAAAGTAAGGTGGCATAATATAAGTAGAGTGATAGGGATGCATGGAACCAATATTCCCTGTTCACTTGGCACACTTTTGTACCATGGAGTCATAACATCATCTGACAGGTAGTGCAGAGGTGGTGCAGGAGTGAACTGGGATTGCTGTCAATTTAGGGTGATTAAACCAAACCTGTGCCCCCTTACATCAGGTGTCCCTAACAGAGTTCTTTGCAGAGTTCCTCCTTACATCAAGGCTCCTATAAGAGTCTCTGCTTCACAGTCCCTGTGTCCTCACCAGAGTGCCCCTTACATAAAACATCCACATCAGAGTACCCCCTTACATCAATTCCCCCCCTCAGAGTGCCCCTTTTACATCAACTGTCCCCATCAGAGTGCCCCCTTACATCAGGTGTCCCCATTAGATCTCATGGATTTTGTGGATGCACTCTCAGAGGTCTAGGGGGGCACAACTAAAATCTGGAGTGGCGTAGCCCACTCCAGCACTCCCCTAGATCTGGGCCTGCCTTTAGCAGTAAAACTGCTATAGAATGGATGTAAAGTGGTTAAGGTAAGTTTCACGTAATTGCCTTGCAGGAACATTTTTAGTTATCAAGTTTACTACCTCTTTAATGGAGACAAGTACAGAGCATAGGGGGGTATGCTTTGTTCATATTTTATGTCGGAGGTGTATAACCACTTTAAGTAAATATCCTTTATTTTCCTGTGTGGTCACCAGGAAAGTAAAGGAAGGAACCTTCTCCAAATAGGACACAGACAGCAACCAATGCATGTATTTTCCCCGTTTTATCAGAGCAGGGAAGCCTTGGAAGCTCCGTAAGTTTTTTTTTTTTTTTTTTTTCATGTTGGGGAGATTTCTCTTCACTTTCTGTATAGTCATTAGGAAATAAAAGGAGAAGACCCTCTCCAAATTGGAAACAGCAATTGGGGATTTTTAATTTTTTTTTTAAACAGAGGATTAGAAATGTCACCAGGCTTTATTGTTCTAGGCATTTCTACCGGGGTCATTTCTATTAATTTCTTTTGTTGACAGGAGAGAAATAAATTCTTCAAAATTGGCAATCAGACTGTAATAAAACCAACTAAAATGTGTTGGCTGGAGTTCCACTTTAATTACAGCAGACTTCTAAAAGCTGACTTGTTATAATATACTGTATGGTCTAATAGTACATCACTGCTCTTTGCACAGATTATCAAAACTTGTTCTATATTAAATTGTATTGCTTACAATAAGACTGTAATAAATAAAATACTGTATCTGATTACGGAACTCAGTGACACGGTTACTGAGACGAGGTTAACATCAGCAGACAGAGCTCAGCAGATATTTGCCCTATTAATCACACAGTTATATAACTGGCACAGATCTTAGGAAAATGAGGATAAGCTTGATGTAGGTCTCGACATGATCAATTTTTAAAGCTACCACACCTCAATTGACTTACATTAAAAGTCACCATGAAAGACAGAATTGTATGAGGACAGGTGTAGGCTGCTTTGTGTGTCATCTAGCTGCAGGTCTTCTATAGATTTCAAGCTTGAAGATATTTTAAAGGTCTTTAAGCTTTGTTGAATGTGTTTTGTATGTGGACTAATAGGCAGTAGTAAGAGATTCATTTATTCAGATTTGGATCATATGTCTATGATTGATTTACTAGGCATATGGGTAACCATAGGACCAGGGGCGGACTGACAACCCATGGGGCCCCCGGGCAATAGGGGATCATGGGGCCCCTGTGTCCTTTCCCAAACTCAAAAAAGCCTATCAAAAAGGTACCAGGGGCATCTCATGGGGCCCCCTACTGATCCCAGGCCCTCGTGCAGCGCCCGAGTTTCCGAATGGTCAGTCCGCCCCTGCATAGGACTGGACTCCTATGTTCCACTCTATTACTTTCATCCTTTAAGGGCTTGTTCACGCTTGCACACACACTAAACTGGAGTGGATAAGTGTGAGGGCAGCAGCCATTTTGGGCTGAAGTTATGTGTGGCAGAGGGTGGTGTAATAATGTATGTTTTATGGCATCACGCAATGTGTGAACTTTTTGTGAAGTGTGCAAAGTGACACTTCATTCATATTGCAATTGCCCAAGAAGTAGAAAAGGTAAGATGAACCAAGTAAATGTTAACCTCTTGCTGCCCACATTACACATGTGCAGTGGAAAAGAGGTTGGGTGTGAATGCTCATACACTGCACTTATCCATCTATGGGTGGCAAAGCTTTTTCTGCTGAGAGTATGCTCACAGCCCAATGACCAATCTGATATCTCTTGGTCAGTATTAATGACTGGGATTTGGTGGGACTGGTTTCTAATCATGTGACCCCCGGGCAGCCAATCATAGTGGTCACATGATTAGCCAATTATTCTGCCCCCCACGTACAAACCCTATGAAAGAGATGCAAGGGCTGGGTGGGATATATTTCTGCTAAATTCAACATTTTGCATTTACACTTCCAAACAACATAACCTCAAAGCAATTGTGGAGGAACTATGTTTTTTTATGAAGAAATACAGTGTATTCTGTTTTTGTAGCAGATTCACCTCTACCATGTCTTACTGCCAAATCACATACAGTATGTGTGGTGCAGCTTGGCAGCTCCGGTTTCAGTGCGAATTGAAAAGCAGTCATTCAGGTCAGGATTTGACCTGCCCAGGGCAGCACAGTGGCTAGATGGTTAGCACTTCTGCCTGGCAGTGCTAGGGTTATTGGTTTGAATCCCAACCACAGCACCACCTGCCTGGAGTTTGCATGTTCTCTTTGTGCCTGCATGGGTTTTCTCCAGTTTCCTCCCACACTCCAAAGACATGCTGGTAGGTTAATTGGCTCCTGTCTAAATTGGCCCTAGTAGGTGTATGTATGAATGTAAGTTAGGGATCTTAGATTGTACACCCCTTAAGGGTTAGGGACTGATGTGAATGTACAAATTTATATGTAATATACTGCATAAATTGATAGCACTATATAAGTATCTATAATAAATAAAATAAGATAGAAAACTGGCCTGAAATCATGTTCACAAACTCATGACATATGCAATTCAAAAGCAGTTCCCATAGAAGTCAATAGCCTGTAATCTGCACCTGAACTGGACCACACTGCTCAGAAATTGGACAGGACTCTTTTTCAATCCGCACTGAATCTGCACTGCCAGACGTATGGGAACAGGCAATTTTTTTTCATATGTCATGTGGATTGGATACGGTTCAAACCGCATCCAATCCGCATATATGTGAACCGGCATTTAGTTGTGCAATGGAGTTCTCGTGTTTTACGTGCTTACAATAAGTGGGGCATGGTGGAGAGGCTGGACCCAGACATATTTTACAGCCAAAGTTGCCACCCTTTCTGTGAAGAAATACTGCCATTATGATCTATTTTCTATACCTAGAAACAAGTCTTATTTTTGCCAGGCAGGTAAAATGGCATGCTAAGGATAAGAGATAAAGATGATCAGAGGAATCCAATACAGCCATGACAGCACTTTCTGGTGGTAGTTCCCTTAAGAACTACCTGTGCCTAATTAGGACAAGGGTAGGTAAAATTACACATTCAGGCAGTTCTTACTACCACCACTTTAACTCTGTTGCTATGGCAGTGGCAAATTTGTAAAGAATTACCACCTTTTCTCAGATTAGGAAACTGGTGGTAATTAAGACCAACTATGCGCTGATGTACAGACAAATGCTAGTACTCAGAGTGAGCCAAGCCTGTGCTGGGAAGTAGTCATGTACTTCCATTTAGCGGTCAGCCAGGGGATTCCAAAAAGTAAAATTAAATGGGGATACAAGTGATGTCATTACCCAAAAATGGGCAATGGCCATATTTGGGAAAGGACTTGTCACTGGATAGGAGAAGCCTGATGGGGAACTGAGAGATAGATTCGCTTTACTTTTGATTTACAGCACCCAACAGTGGCCAGATTGGAAAGGTGCTATTGGACTGAATAACGGCTATGGATCCACTCATTACCATGTACTGTCATTCAAAAGCAAAGTGGACTTGATGGGAAACTAGTTCCTCAATTTCACCTACCTCAGTACAAAGCTCATCAGCCATGTGTTTGATGTCTATACAGGAGATGAAGTAAAGGAAATCTTCACAAAAAAAAAAATCAGACAAAAAACAGGGTATTCCATCCATTTCCTACTCTATGGTGAACTAACAAACAAACAAAAAAACTTTTGGCTTTAGAAGTACTTTAAGACCATCAGCAAGACATTTTGCGCACTGTTAAATATACAATACAGGCTGTGTATTTGGATATTGAGCATTTCATTAATACTATAGGACTGAGCAGAAATGGCTCATGTTGGCATGGCTGATCAGTACATAATTTCCTACAACATGTAGAACAAAGAGAGAGATTGTAGTGCAGTGTATTCTGACTTAGTAAACATTGTATTCTATTACTGCAACATTTATCCAAACATATTTTAAATGTTTACATTTTAGTTATTGTATTGGTACATGCTTACCAATTTAGATTACTGTCATTCATTTACACATTTGACAATGCTCCCTCTAGTGGTTATATCTGTATATACCAGTGAGCATGGTTATCTTTCACTGCTTGCTGTCAAAAGAAATGTGTAAATGGCTGGTATTCCAATCAGCTCGGACTGAGCCATGAACTTTCACTGAGAGAAGCAGGGAAACACAGATGTGAACACTGGTAAAGCAGACCTCAGGTCAAAAATAAGAAAAAATAAATACCCAGTAAAAAAATTAAATAAAAAAAAAATACTTTTGTTGCAATATTTGCTTTGGATTCCTTGCTTTTTAGTCACAATGATTGCTTTGTAAACCCAGACTCTCCTGGACCCACACCCAGGCTGTGACTGGACATTGAAAGGAGAGGCAGCACAGTGATGAGCTCATCCCTGTGTCACTTTGCTCTCTCCTCCTATCATCCTGCACTTTGTCATTCCATTAACTGATTGGACAGCCCTGGACAGCTTCTTACTCTCACACTCCAGCCCTTGCTGCACAGGGACTACCAGCAGGGCTGCTGTTAGAAATCACAGGGCCCTGTACAACCTACCTGACAGCCCTCCCTCTAAAAATATAAAATTATATGTTCACTACAAATACACTAAAATCATTATTAGTGATCACAAATACAACATAACTTACACAATACCTGCTAAATTAAACTGTATTTGGTTAATAAATAAAGCTTTGTCTATGATACTGTGATGAATGGACACAGGAGCGATCAATACCGATCACTCACTGTGTTCATTCAGAAAAACGAAGAGGAAAAAGGAAGAGGCTGGTAAAAATGACCTATTTACCACCGCCCCCCCCCCCCCCACCTCCATCCTGAAATTAACTCTCTTGCGTGCCTTCAGCAAAGCACAGGAGGAGAGGAAGCCGGTAGCACTTTGGGGGATGGGGGGCACACAGGGGGGACCAGACAGCAGGAGGGTGGGGGTTATAAAAGTGTGGGGGGTGCACAGATACAAGAACCAAACCCCACAAGAATGATCAGCCATAAGAGGATTGGTGTCAGCAATATGGTAGTACAGCTGAACTGATGGAGCCCAGTCCTGGTACCAGAGGGACAACTGTACTACTTTATCAGAAGCCCTGACAGCAAGAAGCTGATATCAAGCCACAATCAGGAACCTAGGCTGCTTGTTTGTAAAATAAAATATATTTAATCATGTAATGATGATTACGGAGCTGCATTTATTTGTGAATTTATTATCTCCCTAGAGTTCTCAGATCTTAAAGGGCCATGTCAGATGAACAAAATACCAGTGACTTAATCACTAGCCACAAATTGATGTTAATCACTGGCATTAGTTATTTGTGATAGCAATTACTGCAATAAAATTACTTTTATGACATGACCTATTGATAAAAATAAACATTCACATCAAGCTGGTCTGAACAGGAGCCAGGCGCTGTGTAGTTTTGTGATAGAAATAATACACCTTGTATGGAGGTGTGTCTTTAATAAGTCATATGGTAAAACAATAATAAATAACCAGCCTGTGGCTTTAGGAAGCCAGGTTCCAAGATGGACGGCCCGTCCGCTCAGAGGGAAGCAGTGGAGTAGAATGCCTGTCAGTGCAGGGACCACGTTTACCCGACGTCCCAGCGTCCTGGATGACGTCACCACGATGTGGAGAGACAGAGGGGGGGAACTCTTGCTGGAGCCGCAGCTTTAGAAGGAAGAGGCCGGTTGCTGGGACAACATGTTTCGCACGCATGCGCTTTGTCAAGTCTGTGAAAAGTCCAGCAATCGGCCATTTTATAGGAGACCTGCACGGCAGAAGGGGCCGGCTTAACAACCAGGGGGATAATCAAAGGGATAATCAAGAGCAGACGGCTCGTCTCACAACAGGATCAGATTGAAATTGAAATATGAAAACACATTATAAGGACAGGAACAAAGTGTGATTAAAACCTAAATATGACCATATTAAAAACCTTTTGGGCTTAATTGTGTCAAAATGGCATGTGCAAGATTATCAAGGGGAAAAAAAAAAAAAAAAAAAATGGGGGGGGGGGGGGGGGGGGGAAGGCTGCTTAATGAAGCTTCATTAGCCAGCTGGATGAGTTCACATCTCAAAAACATTGCTGACAGCAATAAAACACAGGAATGGTGGGAAAGATTGTCAATAATCCTATTCATATCTATAATAGTGAATAGGAAAATTATCATTATATTGGTGCTAATAATATTCATAAATATAATAAAACTACATACATATTTTATGAAACAAACTTGCATAGGTATATATAATAAAACAATATAATGAAAAAAATAAAATATACACACACATATATATATATATATATATATATATATACATATACATTAAAAAAAAAATTATATATATATATATATATACATATATACATGTGGTAATAAACAGGACATAAACAGGACTCGTGCCTACGAAGTCACGAGTAATAGTGACGTAACGCGTAGGCACGCTAGCACGCCAAACTTCCGGTACGCGGTGACGCACTTCCGGCGCCAACCGCCATCTTGGTATACCCAGGAAGTCCTTCTGATTACATGCAGCACACCCACATGTCGAGTCAAGAGGAATAAGAAAATATGTGAGTGGCTATATGTCGTTTTGAACACTGTCATTAAAGTGTCGTTTGGCTCTAAAATACTGCACTTAGAGGATTTCTTTCTTTCTTGCTCACTGGATGGTGAGTAATCATCCTATAGAAGCTTCTGAGTGGGGGTAATGGAAATACCCTCAAAGTGATCCAGGATGGCAGGAGAAGTGCTGATCTCCAGGAGATAAGGATCCAGAGAGATCCTGAATGCTGTGTGGCCCTTAGGGGTCGATGTAAGGAGGTGAGGAGGCAATTTAGCCGTAGGAGGGGAAGAATTGCACTGCTGTGGAACAAGGACACATTTGTTTTGCACAATTTTTAACATTTTTTGCACTTTTTTTCACTTTGCATGTGTTTGCCACTAGTTTTTATGGACAATTTTTTTGTTTGATTTCTGAGGATAAATTTGATTAAATGTGGTCACATCACCACACTTGGAGCACTTTATAAAATATTTAAAATTATCTTCCAGTGAGGATTTTTTTCGTATATGTTTTTTTTATATATGTGTTTTTTATATATGCGTTTTTACACGTTGTTTATATATATGCGTTTTTCATATATTTATATGATTATGTGGGCACCTTAGATCATCATTAAGTGGCACTTGTAATTGAGGTTATTTCACTATATGTGTGTCACCATTGCATGTGAGCACAGTTATTTGTATATATAGGTTAGTTTTGAGCGCTGCACTATCTATGCAATTTTGGTATTTTCACTGTTTGGGTAACAGATTAAGTGTTGGCAGCTTACAGTAGGGCTATTTCCCTTTTGCGCAGGAGGATCTCTGTTTATATTCCAATAGTCATGGAATTGCCATCATTCATCAGGGACTCTAGTCACATTATAGAGGTTTTAAGCAAATATAGATGGCAGTCAGGATACCATTGGGCATCATTGGATGTGTCGTCACTCTACACGTCCATCCCCCACAGAGTAGGTTTGTCTGCCCTTCAACACTTTTTATCATCAGATGCCCACATGAACTCCGTTCAGGCTAATTTTATTATTGATTGCACGGAATTCTGTTTACAACATAATTATTTTACCTTTTTAAATCAGTTTTACTTGCAAATAAACGGCACAGCTATGGGGGCAAATTTTGCTCCATGTTACGCTAATCTAACTATGGGCCTCTGGGAGAAAGAATTTATATGGTCAAACAACCCCTTTGCCCAACATATTGTCTTCTTTGGAAGATATATTGATGATATTATTTTAATCTGGGATGGTGCTCTTGACACGTTTTTACCTTTCGTACTGCATTGTAATTCCAACAAGTTTGGTTTATCATTCACTCACGTGTTTGATCCTATTAGTATAATTTTTTTAGACTTAGTTTTATCATTTGAGGGTGACACTATTCATACCACAAATCACACCAAACCCACCAGTGGTAACTCATATCTTCACTATTCAAGCTGTCACCACCCGGCATGGAAAAACAACATTCCGAGTGGCCAATTCCAGCGACTTAAAAGAAATTGTTCTAAACTCAATGATTATAAGGAATTGGGCACCGAATTGTCTGCCAAATTCTGTGAAAAAGGTTACCCCCCTACACTCATTAATGAGGCTTTCACCAAACATGGCAAAAACTCAGCCACTACAAAAACACGTGCCCATGACCAGTCAAACTCCGTTAGGTTTGTAACTGGTTATAATACGGCATATCGTAAGATTACCAAGATTATACGAAAACATTGGCACATTTTGCAACTTCATCCCCGTCTGGCACCCAGTCTTCCATCTGCTCCCCAGGTCACATTCAGAAAAGCCCGTACGCTCAAAAATATTCTAGCTCCCAGTAAACTGTCCATGTCCTCTCACAACAAACAGGACATTTGTTCCTTTTTCGATAACAGAGTTGGTATTTACAAATGTAAAAAGAAAGGTTGCTTGACATGCCAATTTATCACCCATGGTAAATCAGAAATTACTGATCCGAAAGGGATCTCTTATGACATTCGACATTTTATTACTTGTGCCACAGATCATGTGGTTTATGTGCTCACATGTCCCTGTAAATTGATATATGTGGGCCGCACAATACGTCCTCTACGTAAACGCATTGGAGAACATAGAAGGCTCATAAAAGATGGATGTGACAAATACAGTGTCCCTAGGCATTTTCTTTGCCATCACAACAAGAATTTTAGTGTCCTAGAAGTGATGGCCATAGAACACATTCCCAAAGGAACCCTTACTGACAATGAGAGGTTAGCCCTCCTATGTAAAAGGGAAACCTTTTGGATCTATAAATTTGGATCTATGGTACCGAATGGCCTTAATGAGGACCTTGAAGTACATAGTATCATCTAAGTGGTAACTTAGGGTTCTCCATATATTTTATAATAAAACACACATCACTATTATTACATGATTATTATCTTTGATATTTTATACATTATTTTTCATATTTTATATATCTAATACCACTCTGTTTATTCGGTCCATAAGAGTAATTACTGAAATGTATTTATAATTTTTTTTTTTTTTTTCCTGTTTATTACCACATGTATATATGTATATATATATATATATTTTTTTTTTATGTATATGTATATATATATATATATGTGTGTGTATATTTTATTTTTTCATTATATTGTTTTATTATATATACCTATGCAAGTTTGTTTTATAAAATATGTATGTAGTTTTATTATATTTATGAATATTATTAGCACCAATATAATGATAATTTTCCTATTCACTATTATAGATATGAATAGGATTATTGACAATCCTTCCCACCATTCCTGTGTTTTATTGCTGTCAGCAATGTTTTTGAGATGTGAACTCATCCAGCTGGCTAATGAAGCTTCATTAAGCAGCCTTCCCCCCCCCCCCATTTTTTTTTTTTTTTCCCCTTGATAATCTTGCACATGCCATTTTGACACAATTAAGCCCAAAAGGTTTTTAATATGGTCATATTTAGGTTTTAATCACACTTTGTTCCTGTCCTTATAATGTGTTTTCATATTTCAATTTCAATCTGATCCTGTTGTGAGACGAGCCGTCTGCTCTTGATTATCCCTTTGATTATCCCCTTGGTTGTTAAGCCGGCCCCTTCTGCCGTGCAGGTCTCCTATAAAATGGCCAATTGCTGGACTTTTCACAGACTTGACAAAGCGCATGCGTGCGAAACATGTTGTCCCAGCAACCGGCCTCTTCCTTCTAAAGCTGCGGCTCCAGCAATAGTTCCCCCCCTCTGTCTCTCCACATCGTGGTGACGTCATCCAGGACGCTGGGACGTCGGGTAAACGTGGTCCCTGCACTGACAGGCATTCTACTCCACTGCTTCCCTCTGAGCGGACGGGCCGTCCATCTTGGAACCTGGCTTCCTAAAGCCACAGGCTGGTTATTTATTATTGTTTTACCATATGACTTATTAAAGACACACCTCCATACAAGGTGTATTATTTCTATCACAAAACTACACAGCGCCTGGCTCCTGTTCATACCTCCCACAAACCGATGTGTTTTTACCATGGCAGCAGTGAGTTTTTTCCCCACCAATCATAGTTGACATATACCATTCACTTATTTCCTTTGGGACACATCTGTGCGCTTTTATCCAGACCGTACATCAAGCTGGTCACATTCATATTTATATATAAAACAATGTAAAAAAAAAACCTGTTTTCCTTTATTATACCATTAAGGAGGATATTATGTGTTCATACTTGTAGCAGTGTGCACAAGATTAAACAAAAGCATGGTTTACATATGTTTATCATTTTCAATCATGCAGAAAAATGACACATAAACAGTATAAAAAAAACCCAACCTCTTAAAAGAGCTGGCTATTTATATAGGGAAATGATCCAAAGATACCTCTTATGGAGTATTGTGGCCTGGTGATCACAATGCTGTATGTAGAGTTCAGACATGTGATTGCCTACTGTTAACATAGTCCAGTTCACACTAGTACGATTTCTCCTGCGTCTGCCATCACGCTGCAATGCACAACATTGAAAATCACATTATTCTCTATGGCAGGGTTCACTGCTACTAGCCAGGCCTTAAGAATTACATGCCACCAGCTGCCCCACCCATCCCCTACCCCTAAACACACCCTTAAAGATGATCTCTACCCCCCCCTGCACACCCCCTCCTCCCCACAGCCATGTTCTCTACCCCCATAACACTTTCTTCCCCCCACAGCCATGTTCTCTACCCCCATCACCCCCCCACAGCTATGTCCTCTACCCCCAACACACCTCCCCCCCACAGCAATGTCCTTTACTCCCATCAGGCACCCCCCACAGCAATGACCTCTACCCCCTTCACACCCCTCTCCCCCCCACAGCCATGTCCTCTACTCCTCTTTTCACCCCCAGCTATGTCCTCTACCCCCTTCACACATCCCCAGGGCATACAGGGCAGGTAGAGGGCACAGAACAAAAACGGGCAGGGGAGTACAGTACAGGGCGGACAGGAGGGCACAGTACAGGGTGGGTAGGGGGGTACAGTATGGGGAGTGGAAGGGT
The DNA here is from genome assembly GCF_062004578.1 of Staurois parvus. Taxonomy (NCBI): domain Eukaryota; kingdom Metazoa; phylum Chordata; class Amphibia; order Anura; family Ranidae; genus Staurois; species Staurois parvus. Next base: position 4,154,620 of record NW_028318157.1, read on the forward strand.
ACAGCACAGGGTGGGCAAGAGCGTACAGTATGGGGAGCAGGATGGTACAGTACAGGGCGGGCAGGGGGGTACAGTACGGGGAGCAGGAGGGTACAGTACAGAGTGGGCAGCGGGGTATAGTATGGGGAAAAGGAGGGTACAGTTCAGGACAGGCAAGGGAGTACAGTATGGGGAGCAGGAGTGTACAGTATAGGGCGGGCAGAAGGGTACAGTATGGGGAGCAGGAGTGTACAGTATAGGGCGAGCAGGGGGGTACAGTATGGGGAAAAGGAGGATACAGTACAGGACAGGCAGGGAAGTACAGTATGGGGAGCAGGCATGTACAGTATGGGGAGCAGGAGTGTACAGTATAGGGTGGGCAGAGGGGTACAGTATGGGGAGCAGGAGTGTACAGTATAGAAAGAGCAGAGGGGTACAGTTTGGGGAAAAGGAGGGTACAGTACAGGACAGGCAGGGGAGTACAGTATGGGGAGCAGGCATGTACAGTATAGGGTGGGCAGAGGGGTACAGTATGGGGAGCAGGAGTGTACAGTATAGGGTGAGCAGGGGGGTACAGTATGGGGAAAAGGAGGGTACAGTACAGGACAGGCAGGGGAGTACAGTATGGGGAGCAGGCATGTACAGTATAGGGCGGGTAGGGGGGTACAGTATGGGGAGCAGGAGTGTACATTATAGGGTGAGCAGGGGGGTACAGTACAGAGAGCAGGAGGGTGCAGTATAGGGCGGGTAGGGGGGTACAGTAAGGGGAGCATGAGTGTACAGTATAGAGTGAGCAGGGGGGTACAGTACTGGGAGCAGGAGGGTACAGCACAGGCTGGGCAGGAGCAGGGGCGGACTGACCATTTGGAAACTCGGGCACTGCCTGAGGGCCCGAGGTCAGTAGGGGGCCCATGAGATGCCCCTGGCACCTTTTTCATAGGCTTTTTTGAGTTTGGGCAAGGACACAGGGGCCCCATGATCCCCTTTTGCCTGGGGGCCCCATGAGTTGTCAGTCCGCCCCTGGGCAGGAGGGTATAGTTGAGGGTGCAGTAATGTATATCACCCTCCCCCCCACATCACTGTTCTGACATGAAGGGGAGCTGGAGGGGGAGAGTACAGCAGAGCCTGCACCTCCTCCAAGCTCTCTTTTTTTCTGCTGTCACTTCTGTCCCAACTTTACTGTCTACTGCAGGAGTTCACTGAGCCAGGCTGCCCAGCGCCCTTCCCTTGTCCTGTCTGTATCTCTCTGCTGACCTTATCCCAGGAGAGTTTCAGGCTTACCTTGACCATCTGAAGAGTAAAGACATCCAGGACTCCTGCTGTGCAGCTCCACATGCTCAGCTATCATTCTTTTCAGATGATGAGGGGGGAAAGATAACACACACCCTGCATCTTCTGATTAGGGTTACCACCTCATCCCTTTAAACCCGAACACATATTTATTACACAGGTTCTGAGGCTAATTTAATTCAGATAAGGCACTAAGTGAGCTTAATTACCACCTTAACCACTTCCCATCTGGCGCATGTACATAAACAACTGGATGGGAGCAGTGCAGGAGCGGGTGGCCCTTTATAAAAGGCCTCCACATTCACTGCCTGTGCGCGCTCCCTGGGAGCATGCGGCACTGTGATCTGGTGCCCGCTGTGTTTCCCAGACACAGCGGAACACCGATCACTATACAGGACCTCTGTGTGAGGTCCCGATCATGTGATCACTGATTGGCCAATCAGTGATCACATGAATAGTAGTAAGCAAGATGTTACTTCCTGACATCATTGCTTACTACTAGTGAAATCTGTGAATGATCACAGAGGTCACATGGTACAAGGCTATTCACAACAGCCTTGTACCATGTGACAAGCTGTGACCAATCACAGCTCTCACAGTATTTCTCAATGGCTGCAAGAATGCACAACAACATTGTACCATGTGACAAGCTGTGACTAATCACAGCTCTCACAGTATTTCTCAATGGCTGCAAGAAATTATTGCTTTTACAGCCTTTATGGGTGTAAAAGCAATCAGTGTATAAAAAAAAAAATCTTCATCACCCCCCACAAGTAGTACAGTGTCACTTTGGTGATACTGTACTGCTAGGGTGACAGTATGTTAAAAAAACATAAATAATAATATAAAAAAATAAAATAAAAATGTAAAAACATTTTTTGAAAAATTATAATTTTTGGTTATAAACTAAATTGGGTTATTGATTTTTACTTTTGGGCCAAGATTTATGAAGAAAGATTATTTATTTGCAAATTTTATAAGAAAAACACTTTTTTTTCAAAATGTTTGGACTTTTTCATTTATATATATATATATATACAAGTTTTATCTGTTTCAAAAAAAATGCTAAAAATTTCATATAGGTACAATGGTGCATGACCGCGCAATTGTCATTCAAAGTGTGATAGCACTGACAGCTGAAAATTGGCCTGGACAGGAAGGGGGTGAAAGTGTCCGGACTGGAAGTGGTTAATCAGCCCCAGAACCTGTGTAATTAATGTGTGTGTGTCTGTGTGTGTGTGTGTGTGTCTGTGTGTGTTTACTTGTGTAGAAAAAAAAAACAATCACAGACATGCCTCAAAACTATTTTCATTTAACATTCCAACTTCCTGGCTTTAAGTAACACTTTAGAAAATAAAAAATAAATAAAACTGTAGTCAATTGCAACTGTTTTTGAAGATCAAGCAGAGGAAAAAAATATGGAATCGCTCAATTCCGAGGAAAATATTATGGAATCACTATGTACTTTGCAGTTCTAAAACAAACATCTGCATCAGATTACATCTGCTAATTATCAGTTAAAAAAAATAAAGAGTGCTTGTACACCTTAGTGAGCTGTTGCACCAAGCTGATTGACATGAATCATGGCTCCAACACCAGAGATGTCAGTTGAAACAAAGGAGAGGATTATGGGGACAGGCTGACATTCCTTGCGCAAAGTACGGATTATGGCGCTAAGTGCATGGCACTTTAATTTCAATATTTCTTTATTGAATTTTCTTTAAGGGAACAACAGTGTATAGGTAGTAGGTTCAGTGGTAAGTATGTCAATACATTTCAATATAAAACAGTTACCCCACCAATTGGCTGGGGTCAAGTATGGTTTATAAATCATCAACATTAGAGGTATTCCTAAGTTTCTTATTGAACCTTGGTGGAGAGTGGAGGATATTAAGAGGGTAGTAAACAAGTAGGGAGTTGGGTGTGGGGAAATAGGAAGAGGGAGGGGGTATAAGCAACGGGGTCAGGAGAGGTATACCAGTCTAGAGTTAGTGCACGATTCAGATTGTGTTTGGGCTATAAGAATTGTACAGAGCAGTTCGGATTTTGCAACTAAAAAAACACTGAGATATGAATTTATAATGCGTGGAATTGTTAAAGGCGGATCTTTTTTCCATTTCACACTGGAGATTTAGATCTTTGATCAGTGATGAAAGGGAAGGAGAGGTGGTAGAATTTCATAATTTGGTAATATTGTTTTTGGCTGCGAATAGTATATGGATAATGATAGTGTGGGTGTCGTAGGGAAATTTTGTGATCCCGATGTGTAGGAGCGCCAGTGAAGGGGACTTGGGGACTATCTGTGTTTTCGATAGTTTGGAGATTAGCCAAAAGACACTGTTCCAAAAGGACCTGATTGATTTACAGGTCCATAATATGTGTAATGTTGAACCTGGGTCACTACAGTGTCGCCAGCAAGAAGAGGAATAATTTGGGTAGTACAGAGATAATCTGAGAGGAGTTAGGTACCATTGGTGGAGAACTTTTAAGTATGATTCCCAGTGTGAGCTACAACGGGAAGACTTATGGGTAATGACAAAGTTTTTCTCCCAAGAGTGTGCATTAATGGGTTCAGAAAGAATTTTCTCCCAATTTGATAGGGATGATGTTTGTAGGACAAATTGTAGATTCGATATGTACATGTAGAAAGTGGATATGCCCTTACCTAGGTAATGTGGTTTGTTAAAGAAGTGGTAGGCAGTATTTGGAATATTTGTGGTTTGGGGTAGATTTTTTGTTTGTATGCAGTGAGTGATTCTCAAGTAGGTAAAGTGTTCAGCGACAGGTAGATTAAATTGGGTTTGGAGATTCTGAAATGGATTTAGAGTGTGGCCCATGAAGAGGTCAGCTAGAGTATTTATACCTCTTTTTTCCCATTGGGTTAGGTCTAGAGAAGGTGTGACAAAGTGTAGAGTGTTAATCAGGATAAGGATTTGTTTGGCGTCAGTGTATTTAGTAGTTAGGAGGTCGCACCAGGCTTGTAAGGCAGCTTGGATACATGGGTGATTCAGGGGGTGATGGTTTCAAGGTGAAGGTGACATTAGGAGTAGGTTCTGGAGTTTAAGTGGATGTAGTTGAAGAGTTTCCATCATGGACCAAATTTTTTCTCTCATCGGATGCCACCAGAAATATATTTGGTCCAGGAGGGTAGCATTGTAGCAGGATTTTAAGTGGGGGAGACCCGCACCTCCTTTAGTTGTTGGGTGTATTAGTAGGTTAGTGGTGCATCTGGATTTTTTGGAGTGCCATAGGAAACTGGCTAGAGTTGCCTGTAGTTTGGAGAAAAAGTTGTTGGGGATTGGTATAGGAAGTGTGCAAAATATACTGTATCTTGCATGCCTGAAATTATCTGGTTTGTTAGATTTTTTTTTTGTAACTACTGTGTATACTTATACATATATTAAGCGAACTTAGCCTCATAGTGCCGTAGCTGAGATCAAACACCTTGCCTTATCTTGTGTCTATCTTGCTTGCTATCTGTTAAGGGCAGAACACATCCCCCATGTGTCATTTATTAGCTCTTAATTGAATGAATGCCTAACCTCCCCCCCACGTCCATCTAAGTATAAATTCAGTACAGCCCTTGGGACAGCTGGCAAAGGGGACAGACTAGCATTCCTTGCGCAAAGTATGCATTACGGCGCTAAGTGCATGACACTTTAAACATGGCACTTTGACTAAGGCAAGTACAAACATTAGTGCTCCAGGTCAAGTAGTCTGCAAGTGCTCTTACCTCTTTCCGTCAGCCTTCCTTTGTTTTTTCTCCTCTCTCCAGTATGCTCTTGCTAACTTTCTTTGTTGCTATAATGCCCTCTCTTCTCAAACTCTCTCTTGTTTACCCCTCCACCCCACCCCACACCCTGTACATATCACCCTCACTTCTGCCCTCTCAATATCATTGTACTTATCTCCTGCTCTCTCTTGGTCCACATAAAGTCACCACTACAAAATCACTGCGGCATTTGCACTCATATAACTATTGCTTCCACCTCAGCTCCCTCACCCTGCTATTACTACTAACTTCCTGAGACATCACCCCAAACCCTGGCCCCCCCACCATCAAACTCCAACCCACAGCAGCCTTCCCTCTCTGGCCGCAGCCTCAACCCTCACTCTCTCATCTCAATTCCCCTGCTCCCACATCCCAACCCCTCCCTCCTATGTGCCCTCTGGAATGCCCGCTCAGCCTCTAACAAACTCCCTACTATCAATGACCTCTTCCTCTCCCACTCCCTCCATACTTGCTATTACTGAAACCTGGCTTCAGGATTCCGACTCTGTCTTCCCAGCTGCACTCTCCCATGGTGGCCTCCTCTGGACTCACTCGCCCAGACCCAGTGGACGAAAAGGGGGTGGAGTCGGACTTCTTCTTTCCCCACAAAGCACGTTCCAGGTTCTTCCTGCCCCTCTACTCTTTTGAAGTGCACTGTATTCGTCTCTTTTCTCCTGTTTGCCTGAGGATCACAGTCATCTACCTGCCCCCAGGCCCAGTGCCACGCTTTCTTGATGACTTTTCAGCATGTCTACTGTACTTTCTCTCCTCTAAGGTGCCTGCCATCATCCACGGTGACTTTAACATCCCAGTTAACGTTCACACCTCTGCCAGCTCTCAACTACTCAACCTAACTTCCTCTTTTAACCTAACACAATGGTCACAATCCACCACCCACTCCAATGGCAACACCCTTGACCTTGTATTCACCCACCTATGCAGTCCCTGTAACCTCTCTAACACCCCTTTTCCTATCTCTGATCACAACTTTATCAGCTTCACACTCTGCCTGCCTCCTATCTCCTATGCCTCCAACCAGCAAACTGTTACCTGTATAAACCTCCACCACCTCAGCTCTGACCTTCTTCACTCTACTACTGAGCGCCTCTATGATAAAATTGCACCCATGTCCTGCCCAGAACTGGCCACATCTGCCTACAACAACTATCTATCATCCTCCCTGGATGCTCTCGCTCCTCTCTCTACATGCAGAACCAGGCCTCGCCTGTCACAACCCTGGCAAGCAGATGACATTAGAAGTCTCAAGAGAGGTAGCCGCATTCTTGACCGAGCATGGCATAAAACTAAATCCTTGAAAGACTTTACCCTCTACAAATCCGCTCTTCTTAAATACAACTCCAGACTCCAAGCTGCTAAGCAAACCTACTACAACACTCTCATAAAGACCCTCTCATCCAATCCTCGTCAACTCTTCTCTACCCTTAATTCCTTACTCCACCCCCCACTGCCTCCACCCACCAACTTACTTACTGCACAGGAGATTGCCAGTCATTTCAAGAACAAGAGCAACACAATTTATGATGAGATCTCCAGTGTCAAGCTTCCTCCTCTAACCAACATACCAGGCCCAACACCACACTCAACACTCTCCTCCTCTCCTCCTTAGACTGTTACCACCAAGTTAGCAAACTCCTTTCCAAGGCCCACTTCACCACCTGTCCCCTGGATCCTGTCCCCTCATTACTGTTGCAGCCTCCCTCCCTCTCTATCCTTAACTCTCTAACCCACATCTTCAACCTCTCACCCTCCATGGGCACCTTTCCCTCCCCGCTCAAACATGCACTGGTTACCCCCATTCTCAAAAAACCCTCGCTAGACCCCACCTGTTTGGATAACTTAAGACCCATCTCCCTGCTCCCGTTTGCCTTCAAGCTTCTCGAGCGCCTTGTTCACAACTGTATAAACTGCTACCTCACCGACAACAACCTTCTTGATCCCCGACAGTCTGGCTTCCGCCCACAACATTCCACTGAATCTGCCCTACTAAAACTCACTAATGACCTACTAACTGCTAAAACCAATGGCCAATACTCCATACTCCTTGACCTTTCCGCTGCCTTTGACACAGTCAACCACCCGCTCCTCCTCAGTAAACTCTATTCCATCGACCTCCATGACTCTACTCTCTCCTGGTTCTCTTCTTACCTTTCTCAGCGCACTTTCATTGTCACATTCAACTCCTTCTCTGCTCCTCTTCCTCTTTCTGTTGGGGTACCCCAAGGTTCTGTCCTTGGGCCTCTCCTTTTCTCTCTTTACACCTCCTCCCTGGGCCAACTGATAACCTCCCATGGCTTCCAATACCACCTCTATGCTGATGACACCCAGATCTACCTTTCCACACCCCAGCTCACCCCCTCAATCTCCTCACGTATCACAAATCTTCTAAGCGAGATATCAGCATGGATGTCGCACCACTACCTTAAACTCAATCTTTCCAAAACTGAGCTTGTAATATTTCCTCCACCCCGATCCCCCACTCACGACTTTACCATTAAGATCAACAGCACAACCATTGGTCCTTCCCCTCATGCCAGGGTGCTAGGCGTAATCCTAGACTTTGACCTCTCCTTTGGGCCCCACATCCAATCACTGGCTAAATCCTGCCGACTCAACCACCGGAACATTTCCAAAATCCTCCCCTTTCTGACCAATGACACCGCAAAACAACTTATCCATGCCTTGGTTTTATCCCCCCTTGACTACTACAACTCCCTGCTCACTGGTCTACCGTTACACAAGCTATCCCCCCTTCAGTCTATTATGAATGCTGCTGCTAAACTCATACACCTTACCAACCGATCAGCGACTGCTGCCACTCTCTGCCAATCCCTTCACTGGCTTCCACTAACCCAACATATAAAATTCAAAATACTAACCACAGCTTACAAAACCATCCACAACACTGCCCCTAGCTACATCGCCAACCTCATCCGCAGATACTGCCCAAGTCGCCCACTCCGCTCCTCCCAAGATATCTTCCTCTCCAGCTCCCTCATCACCTCCTTCCACGCTCTCCTCCAGGATGTCTCCAGAGCCTCCCCCATCCTCTGGAACTCCCTACCACAGTATGCCTGGTCAGCCCCCACCCTGTCTACCTTTAAGCGTTCTTTGAAAACTCACTTATTCAGGGAAGCCTACACCACCTCCACCTAAGAACTGTACTTGAATCACCTCCACCAGATCATCCCTCACAGCTATCACCTTTTGTATCACCTCCCCCTTCCTTTAGATTGTAAGCTCCATGAGCAGGGCCCTCATATTCCTTCTGTAATGAAATGTATTGTAATTGTACTGTCTCCCTTATATTGTAAAGCGCTGCACAAACTGTTGGTGCTATATAAATCCTGTATAATAATAATAAAACTTCTTCAAGAAGGTAAATCATTATGGAATGCTGCAAAGGATGTTGGTTGTTCCCAGTCACCTTTATCTAAAATCTGGACCAAATACAAATCAAATGGGAAGGTTGTAAAAGGGAAGTGTACTGGTAGACCAAGGAAGACATCAAAGTGTCAAGATAGAAAACTTAAAGCAATAAGACTTGAAAACAGAAAATGCACAACAAAACAAATGAGGAACAAATGGGCAGAAACGAGTCAATGTCTGTGACTGAACTGTAAGACATCACCTAAAGGAAATGCGATATACATACAGAAAAACCAAATGAAAACTATCACTGACACCTAAACAGAAACAAACAAGGTTACAGTGAGCTAAAGAAAAGCAATTATGGACTGTGGATGACTGGATGAAAGTGATATTCAGTGATGAAGCACGAATCTGCATTGGGCAGGGTGATGATGCTGGAACTTTTGTTTGGTGTCATTATAAAGACAATTGCCTGAATAAAACATGCACATTTCCACAATCATTGATGATATCAGGTTGCATGTCAGGTAAAGGTAAGGGGGAAATGACAGTCATTAAATCTTCAATAAATACACAAGTTTATATTGAGATTTTGGACAGTTTTCTTATTCCATAAATTGAAAGGATGTTTGGTGATGATAGTATCATTTTTCAGGATGATAATGCATCCTGCCATAGGGCAAATGCTATGAAAACTTTCCTTCAAGAAAGACATATAGGCCCTGATTCACTAAGATGTGAGTGTAATAGCAGAGACTGACCATTCAGGCAGACTCCGGTCAATCAATCAGTCGTCTGACCAGCGTCTAGCAAGCTCATTGACGAGCGTCTATTGACTACTTTGCTATCACTGGCACATTTTTAGGTGCAATACCGGATATGTTCGCTAGATGGCGCACAAGCGCGGGCTTTATTTACATTGGCGTTTTCATGATGGCAAAAGAATTCTTAGAATGTTATAAATACACCTGTACACCTGTATTAGAATTTTCTATTTTCTTCTATTTATTTTCTTGCTGTGTCTCCAAAATGATCAGGAAACTAATGCATTTACTAATGAATGTCATACATTCTGTACTCAAATGTTAAACATTTACACACTTATATCTCAAATAATTTATATACTTCTAATTTCCCAATATAATTATATATCTTCATTCTCTTTAATCACGTAACTATTCTATGGTAAAGACAAGTGCAGCGCTATAAATGCATGTGATCAATAATGAACGCATGTAAAAACCAAAAAGTGCAAAGAATTGCAACAATGATGTAATATTGTAAATGGTGCTAAAATAAGTTCATAGAATCATTCCTGAATAATGGAATGTCCTTCGTGTGAGAGTACCAACTCAGAGAGTGCCTATGAATGGCACGTGTGGTCTCTCCGTGACGGACAGTAGTGCATGAACTCGTGAAAGGTAAACCACCCTTGGGACTGGTCTACACTCACCAGAACAAAAGTATTAATGTGCATGGGTTATACACATCACACATCTGGGGGTGCAGCGGTATGCTGGCAGTTATGGGTTAGTCATCCAGCTCCATCCATCCATCCATCCATCAGGGTGGGTGCCCAAATGGTCCTGGGGAGGAATTAGCTCAGCCACAGGAGCCAGAAAGGTGCTCAATAGTGTAGTACACTGTCACAGGGGTGGATGACCTTTCACGAGTTCATGCACTACTGTTCGTGGTTATATTTATCTTGTGTAATACCATTTTAGTAGTCTATATAATTTGACCAGCGCTCGCTTTATCATTTTCAAACAATGGAACTATTCTACATTATAGCTCAAACTGTGTCTCCCACAGTGGTTTAGTGGTTAGAGCTCAGAACTTACAGCACTTGGGTCATGGGTTCTAATCCCGGTCATGGCTACATCCTAAAAAATGGAGATCAATTTTCTGGGTTGTGTCAGTGCCAGGAATATTGATCAAACAATTATGATTTTGCCTAATGACTAGAAAGTGGATGAATGTACTCTTCTGCCAATTAGGAAATGTGCAAGTTTCATGCCGTGTATATTTCATTGTAACATTTTTCTCTTTTAAATCTGTCTCCTTATACAACTTGACCCCCTCCCCCACCCCGTCATCACCTGTCCCATATGCAAATCTATGGATCACCGCCCCACTCTTTAACTATCTATTTACTGATCAAATGAATGTGTCTCATTTTCTATCAGCTACAGCTCAGATCTCACATTATTATACAATTGCTGATTGTATCTCACCACTAGTCTGATTGAATTCACAATTCCTGGTCAGTCCTGTTCCCTGACCTCTAATAAACTTTAGGGCCAGTTCACACTACATGTGTTTCAGTTGCTTTTTCGGCATCACAAATGCACAGAAAGAAGGTTATATGGTTGTCAATGTCATAGTTCACATCAGCACTTGCATTTTCAGTGCATTGCAGGTGCTGTAAACATAGTTGACCACGCTGCATTGTTTCTGCACAGAACTGTACTGGAACACATTGAAACGTCCTTGAATGTACTAAAACGCACATGTCCCTAACTACATTGAATACAAAGAAAATAGAAAAAAATAAGTGGAAGGGATATAAAAATGCAATGTAAACATGTCCAAAACGCATTCAAAATGTACTGGAACACACTAAACATGCATGCCAAAAGGGCATGAAAAAACCCCATCAGGAACACATCTAGACTGTTTCTATAGTGTGAACCAGCCCTTAGGACTTGTTCACACCATTGGTGGTGCAGAAACGCATGCAAGAACACACATTTTCCAGCACAGCAAAGAAATGCAATGCCCTATGTAGATGTGCGCAGGTACCATGATGAAAACGTTGTTGCACCTACACACGTCTATTAAAAACAGCCCCATTCACAGCCACAAATACGCATGGCACCACACTACTGTGCGGTTAGGTGCGACACACTTGGAAAATAACATAAAAATAAGCCAACATGGCTAAAACATATCTTGAAAATATGGGGACTCTGATATCCGGCGACAGTCCGTTCACGAACGAGAAGCAATTCTGCACCCCTAAAACCAACATAGAGGAAAGGGATGGTCAAATTGCTGTGCTGCTTCCAAACCACCTCTGGCATGCCAGGGTCATTATGCAGGTCCTCGATGCCAGTTCTTGCCTGCGGCCACAAAATATCCACTGGCCACGAGTGAAGGTGAGTGGAGGACGTGAAGGTGGATTTCTACCAGCTTCAACCGCAAGCAGTACCACTCCTGAAAAATGAGAGCAAATAATCATTGACACGTCATCATGACAGTCAATTCTCAGTGCAGGCTATCTAGAGTGTCTTTCCTTTTTAACCATTTCAAGAGTTCAAGGAAACATTCTTGGAGCATCTACTGTGTTTGGAAAGACCAAAGGTCCCCCCCTCCCCCAGGCACACTAATGCTTATGCAGGCCATAGACGGGGAGAAAAACGGCCGATTTTTCTTTTAAAAAATGAAAAATTGGTTGTTCAAGCGGCCGACGTTACCAGCAATGGTAAAAAAAAAATCGGCCGATTTTCATCCCGTCTACAGCCGGCAAAAAGTGTCTCTGCAGAGAGCTCCGCTATTTCTTTGACAGTTCTTTGACATTTATAGCGGTTGCAACAATGTATTTGTATCCATTTCGGATACAGATGTTTTTATTCGGAAACAAATAGATACAATGTTGCAACCGCTGTAAATGTCAAGGAACTGTCAAAGAAATAGCGGAGCTCTCTGCAGGGACACTTTTTGCCATACTGGAATTCCTCTCATTTTTCATCCTTCTTCTTCTTCATCATCATCCTCTTCTTCTTTTTCATCATCATCCTCTTCTTCTTCATCCTCTTCTTCTTCATCATCTTCATCCTCTTCTTCTTCATCCTCTTCTTCTTCATCATCTTGATCATCATCCTCTTATTCTTCTTCATCATCATCCTCTTCTTCTTCATCATCATCATCTTCTTCTTCTTCTTCATCTTCTTCCTCTTCATCATCATCATCATCCTCTTCATCATCATCTTCTTCATCATCTTCTTATTCTTCATCATCATCCTCCTCTTCATCATCATCATCTTCTTCTTCATCATCATCCTCTTCTTCTTCTTCTTCATCATCCTCTTCTTCTTCTTCTTCTTCATCATCATCATCATCATCCTCTTCTTCTTCATCATCATCCTCTTCTTCATCATCTTCTTCATCATCATCATCCTCTTCATCATCATCCTCTTCTTCATCTTCTTCTTCTTCATCATCATCATCCTCTTCTTCTTCATCATCATCATCATCATCATCATCCTCTTCTTCTTCATCATCATCATCCTCTTCTTCTTCATCATCATCGTCATCCTCTTCTTCTTCATCATCGTCATCCTCTTCTTCATCCTCTTCTTCTTTTTCTTCTTTTTGTCTTCCTCTTGCAGGTCACTGCTCACATGCAGATTTTTTATCAGTAAAAAATCGGCCAATTTGCCCATCATTGCCGCGAAAATCGGCCGATCGGCAAATTCGACCTTTTTTTTTTCCAACTTTACCGAAAAAAAAAATCTGCCAAAATACCGAAAAACGGCCGAACAAATCGCCCACTAACGATCTGAAAATCGGCCGATTTTATTTTCGGCCGAAAAATCGGCCAATTTTCGACCCATCTATGGCCTGCATAAGATATGGTGTGGCCCTAGGGTCAATGTGTGTTTAGAATACTTCCAAAATGCACATACAAAAACACTCCATCCAAATGCATGTTGCATTTCTATAGCATGTTAAACAGAAGAAAAATGCACTTACATAATGTTAACATGCGCAAGTAAAAATAGACAAAATCCACATCCTTTTATTCTGGCTTCACATACATGCATTGTGGTCTAACACCGCACTCCTGGGCAAATCACATGCAATTTGTGTGCGTTGCAATTAGAGACAAACATTTTGCACACCTCAAATTGCACCGCATCCGGGCCAAAAATGTGCAGGACCCTTTTTCAGGGTATGCACATGTATTGTACTGTCCAAGGCATTGCACACTAACGCATTGCACACTAAAAATGTCAAATGCGTTAGTGTGTACAGTGCATGAGTGTAAAATGCTTTAGTGTGTACAGTGCATGAGTGTAAAATGCTTTAGTGTGTACAGTGCATGAGTGTAAAATGCTTTAGTGCACACTGCAGTGTACAACGCATTGCACACTGTAATACCATGTACACCCACACATTGTAGACTGTGATGCACTGTACACTATCATGCAAGATGGAGCAACGCATTGCACACTGTGATACCGTGTACACCCACACATTGTAGACTGTAATGCACTGTACACTATCATGCAGGATGGAGCTACGCATTGCACACTGTGATACGCTGTCCACTGTCATGCAGAATCCAGCAACGCATTGCACACTGTAATACCATGTACACCAACACATTGTAGAATGTAATGCATTATACGCAGTATACATGTCCAGATATTCAAAGATTAGCCATGAAGGCCTAGCTGGTTACCTATTGGGCGACCGCAGATAGCCGAATAACGCTACACTGCATCCAGGCAGCTCTGGGAGGGCGTCATATGACATCCTGGCAGAACGCGCTCTCCGTGATCGCTGTGTCCTAAGGACACAGCTGATCACGTGATGTGGTAAAGGCCAATCACAGCGGCTTTTTACCATGTGATCAGCCATGTCCAATGACACGCTGATCACCGGGAAATGCATTTGCCGGGTCTTGGCTGCACTTTCATCACGCTATCAGAATGTGTGGAAAGTACTGCCAAGAACCAGCAGTTATCAAAGCAGGGGTCGGCCCCGATGATCAGTGCCCACCGGTGCCACCCAACAGTTACGCGCACCTGTGGCCAGCAGTGCCACCCACCAGTGCTGCCTCATCAACGCACATCAGTGTTGCTAAATTACCAGTTTACCAAATGTTATAATATAAACAGACTTTTATTCATTATGAGCTATTTTGTGGTTTATCGAGCAAAAAGTAAAACACACAGCAGCAAGTCAATACCACCCAAAGAAAGCTCTATTTGTCTGAAAAAACTGATATAAATTTAAGATGGGTACAATGTGGCATGACCGCACAATTGTCATTCAAAGGGTAACAGTGCAGAAAGATGAAAATTGGCCCGGACAGGAAGGGGGTAGGAGTACCCAGCAGGCAAGTGGTTAATATCATTGACCCATCAATACCCAGGAGCTAATGTACAGATAAGTAGCATGTGCACCAAGTGAGATTCTGCTAGGCCCCACCCACAAAATTGCAATTACCTGTCCCTCACATGTTATTAACATATTTGCAATGGCCACACTTACTTTACATATAAGGATCATCTCCTCAGTTGAGAACTGTGCTCTCGCCATGTCCAAATGCCAATAAGGTTATCAAAATTTTCAACCAACACAAAACCTCCAACCACTTCTCATCCACTTACACTCCCCACAACCACTTCCGGGTGCGCGCGCACGTGATGACGGACTTCCAGGATAGCCGTTCATGCGCCATGCGGACACCTGTTTGGTGCTTATTTGTTTGCAATCGCACATTTTTATGTGCGGCTATGATAGCTTTCGCAAATGTGTGTTTCTTATTGATTTGTTTTTTTTAACCTTGGCTAATATTTGTTGCCAAAGGCCAAAAATCAACAAAGTGTGGACTATTTTATTACTGTAAATCGAATTGTAGAAAACCTGTAGCTGGCTGCACAGTGAATGTGACATTCATTAGTACATAATATTGTGGTGCAAGTGGGTTTTTTTTTTTGGTTTTGAAAAAGCCAGTTTGCACACACTTGCATATTCACGCTCTTACAAGCTACATTTGAGCAGATTATATAAGTATACAAAGTAACTATTAAGGTTGTTCATATATTGAACATAAAATAAACACAAAAACATCGGTCAGATATTTATTGATCAAATATATCGTCATTTATTTGGTCAGCAGGAACAAGTAGGTACAGTCAATATCTTGGTGAGTCACAAAAATAGGATTGATGTGGCAAAAATAAAACACTCCTGCTCATAAGAGCTTACAATCTAAAGATACTTCTAGTGAACTGTGTGTGCTCAGGTTATAGCAGGAAACAAAGGGGAAGATGAATCAAGTAACATTTTCGTGCACATAGGATTTACTTACACAATCACTTAGTATGAAGATCCATTCACAAAAAAAAGTCTTCAGATCAAAATATCAAGAAAACAAAGCATGTGAAAAAAAACCCTCCCACCTCTACAAATCCCCTCCCACCTCTACAAATCCCCTACACATACATTTGTCAGCAGGTTTGTCAGAAAAATGCATTGGAGTCTAAATAAGCAAGCAAAATTAAAACAAGGGCAGATTTTAAACAAAACGATTGACATGTGTGAGGCTTTCAATGCAAAGAGAAAAAACACAATCATTGTGCAATAACACACAAACACTTTACAAGGCCAAAAACATGCAAACATTTCCAGCCCACTTCCAAACACAGCCTGAGTGGTGTCTGGGGCAATTCAGCACAAAATCTCTTCTTCCCCCAAACCACTACAAGCAAGGACTTAGTCACAAACCACCCGGCCTAGTAACAGGCCAAATCACTCCCTACTGCACATCTTTATATAAGCTAGGTTGTATTTGGAGCGTGCCAAACAAGGCCCCACACCCAATGAAGCCACACCCACCACTGACCTTAATTTGGTCAGTGAAAGTGTTTTCACCTGATGAATCCTCTTCCTACCTGCATTAACCCTTGGTATACAGGCCCCACAAATCAGAAAGATATATACAGTGAAATGTACGTGTGCAGCATACAACAGAACATTGAGCAGGGATGTGAAAGGGAACCCCAATTGGAACCGTTATTGCTACTATGGTCACAATTCCCTCCAGATTCTCGCATGAGTTAAGACAGTCACATGACCACATCTTGTATGCAATACTGAAAATGACAAATCGATTTGACTAGTATGGTGAATTTCCCATCAATTGGCAAAACACTCCAGAAATCAAACATCACCAAACATTACACTCTGGGCAAAGCTGATTTACAAATCCTGCGACTTACAGTAAAGTTGACCATTTCAATGCAATTTTCAAGACATCTGACACAGATCTCTATGCAAATTGCCACTAAAGTAGTACATGTACTACTATAGAAATCAGTGTTTGAAACGCACCCATGTGGTCACTCTAATAGCAGACAATAGGGTGCGACTTTGCAGACGATTTACAACTTGCATGTTGTGCAAATCACATGCCAAGTCCCACTCAATGTGCACGCTATTGGAGCGTTCATATTGTTGTGGTTCAAACTTGGTTGGAGCCGCAAGTAATAATAGAGTAATGAATACACTACTTTTCATGCAATTTGCTGAGAGATCGGTGTCGATTGTCTTGCAAATTGCACTTGAAATCACCATGTACCCTAACTTTGAAATCATGCAACTTCTATGCAAGTCACATGATGTGACTGTGGCGTCAATAACACCACTTAGAAATCTGCTTTAATGTGACCGGGTAGCCCCCAGTAACATTGTTTGCGATTGCCATGCAATTGGCATTACAGGCGACTTGCAAATCGTAGACCAAGTCGCACCCTATTGGCCACTGTAGGCTCTGTTCACATCCAATTGGATTGTGAACTCGTGCAACTTCACTGTAAGTTGGGCAATTGCCGCATCGGATTAGATGTGACAGTGGTGTTAGCCCCCAGTAACATTGTGTGCAATTTGCCATGCAAAGGGCAAGTTGCTGGCCATGCCAATCGCATGACAAGTCGCATCCAGGGTGTGCAATTTCAGGTGCGATTTGTGAATTGACATGGTACCTGATATTGGATATAATGAATGTGAATGTGAGTGTATTAACGTACGCCATTTGTTGCAGTGAGAGTTCAAAGGTATTTGAAGATTTTGGCCATTTATTAGCAATTTAACATCTAGACTCAAATAGAAATCGCAATGCTACACACAATTGAAAACACAACTAGTTAGTAATTCTCTAGAAAACACAGTAAAATTGGCAACTTAAACAGTAATTTTCAATTGCATATAGTGTGAACGAAGCAGGAAAATTAACAAAGGAAATAAATCTTTGAAGGCGTGCGGTCTGCTTTGCATTTGATGGAAAAATCCATACCAGTATTTGTGACAAGTTTGATGTGTGGATTCACCAACCAAGTCTTTTCTCTCTCGCTCACTCTTCTTTGTCTCACTGGCTCGCTCTTCTCTCTCGCTCACTCTTCTGTATGTCTCTCTTTATCACTCTTCAGTATGTTTTTCTCGCTCACTCTTCTTCATCTCACTGGCTCGCTCTTCTCTCTCTCTGTCAGCTCTTTGCTTGCCAAATCCTTCACAAAAGTGGGTTGAGTGTAAACCATCATTATCAAATCTATTAGTGCTCCAGGCTCTTATCTTACCCCATTGTATGACATTCACATAAGGTGCAGCTTTGAAGGTGTTTCAACAGACAAGGCCTCATTCTAATTCACATTTTAGGGATCACTTAGACAGAAAGCAAAGATGTTGCCAGAACATCTATTTGAAGACAGCCACACACGGAGATCATACTACTTCCTTGCCGTGGTTGGGATTCAAACCGACAACCCTAGAGTTGTGAGGCAGCAGTGCTAACCACTAACCCACGGAGCTACATTGCTAACCCAGCCTGTATTTCTGTGCTGTGAATCAATCCTAGGTCCCTGGGCAAGTTCAGTGTAACTACCAGATATCTCCAATGTGACACAAATGTTGTGCTATGTTGCCAATTCACATGTATGATGGTTCTATGTATCCCAATACAAAGGATTGCAATACTAATACAGGCGTACCTCGGTTTACCAATGCCTCAGGGAATGTCATATTTGGGGTACAAATGCCAAACCATTTCAGTTAATTGGTCTGTTTACAAATGTTTGAATAATTTGGTATGGGCATGTGGCCTGGTATGGTTCAGGAGGGGGGGAGGCGCTCGCTTGTCCCCCCCCCTTTCCAGACCTGCTGGGCTGCATGCTCAGATAAGTATCTGTTATGGATTTTGGGGGGTACCCCATGCTGTTTTTTATTTAATTTCAGCGTGGAGTTACCCCTTAACATCCATACGAGACCCGAAGGGCTTAGTATGGATGGGAGGGGGGACCCCACGCCGGGTTTTTTACAAATTGTTTATAATTCCCTGCAATACTTTTACATCAACTGTCAGTGGGGAACTCCGCCGACAGCTGAAACATGAGCGCTACATTGGTTTTCGCTACTAAAATGCTGCATGAGTTGATAACATAACTCATGCGGGATTGTAGGAGCGACAGCCATGTGTTAATGTTTCAACTGTCATCGGGGTTCCCCACTGACAGCTGAATGTAAAAAAAAAAAAAAAAAAGCGTAGGGTCCCCCCTCCCATCCATACCAAGCCCTTCGGATCTGGTATGGATATTAAGGGGGAACTCCACGCTGAAATAAAAAAAAACAGCTTGGGGATCCCCCCAAAATCCATACCAGACCCTTATCCGAGCATGCAGCCCGGCAGGTCAGGAAAGGGGGGGGGACGAGCGAGCGCCCCCCCTCCTGAACTATACCAGGCCACCTGCCCTCAACATGGGGGGGTGCTTTGGGGAAGGGGGGCTCCCCCCCAAAGCACCTTGTCCCCATGTTAATGGGGACAAGGGCCTCTTGCGTTATTGGGATAATTGGTCAGCCATTTTTTGGGATTTTAGCATATTTTGTTTACCAGTAAAGTTGAAAATTTTTTGTTCCAAATTTACTGATAAAAAAAATGTGCCAAAATCCCGAAAAACAGCTGACCAATTAACCCACTAACGGCCCGAGAATCGTTCGATTTTCTTTTCGGCAGAAAAATCGGCCGATTTTAGACCCATCTATGGCCTGCTTTACATGGGTCTAAAATCGTCCGCAAAAAAAATCGGCTGATTTTCGGCCCGTTAGTGGGTTAATTGGTCAGCCATTTTTGGGGATTTTGCAACTTTTTTTAATTGGTAAATTTGGATAAAAATTGGCCGATTTTGCAGATCGGCCGATTTTAGCTGCAATGATCGGCAAATTGGCTGATCTTTTAACAGATAAATAATCTGCACATGAGCCATGACCTGCAAGAAAAAGAATAAAAAAAAAGAATAAGAAAAAGAAAAATGCAGGCCTTAGATGGGGCGAAAACTGACCGTTTTAAAAAAAAAAATCGGTTGTTCAATGGGCCGACGTTACCACCAATGGTAAAAAAATTGTCCGATTTTCGCCCCATCTACAGCCTGCAAATATAATAGCGAAGTAATTACTTCTGTCCCTGCAGAGAGCTGTGCTATTATATTTGACATTAAAAAGTATAAAGGTTGCAACATTGTATCTATTTGTATCCGAATAAAAACATCTATATCCGGAATGGATACAAATAGATACAATGTTGCAGTCTCTAAACTTTTTAATGTCAAATATAATAGCGGAGCTCTCTGCAGGGACAGAAGGAATGTTTCAGCTGTCATCGGGGTTTCCCACTGACAGCTGAATTTCAAATTATTTCCGTGAATTAAATAAATAATAAAAAAAACAGCGTGGGTCCCCCCTCCCATCCATACCAAGCCCTTCAGGTCTGGTATGGGTATTAAGGGGGAACTCCACGCTGAAATTTAAAAAAAAAACAGCGTGGGTCCCCCTCAATATCCATACCAGACCCTTATCCGAGCATGCAGCCCGGCAGGTCAGGAAAGGGAGGGGGACGAGCGAGCGCCCCCCCCCCCTCCTGAACCATACCAGGCCACATGCCCTCAACATGGGGGGGTGCTTTGAGGCAGGGGGGGCTCCCCCCCCCAAAGCACCTTGTCCCCATGTTGATGAGGACAAGGGCCTCTTCCCCACAACCCTGGCCGGTGGTTGTGGGGGTCTGCGGGCGGGGGGCTTATCAGAATCTGGAAGCCCCCTTTAACAAGGGGGCCCCCAGATCCCGGCCCCCCCCCCCTACGTGAACGAGTCTGCGGTACATGGTCCCGCAGACTCCTTCACAAAAAAACTAAGTGTGGTGTAAAAAAAACACAGTACAGGGTCTTTGACAAGTCCTTTATTAAAACAATGTCCCCCGAAGTAGATCCAACGTCAATCACGGCGGCGGCGGCAGGGACCCGAAAAAAGAAAAAAAAAAAAAAGGTTCCACTCCAGTCCGAGGCTTCCAGCCTTGTGAAGAAGAGGCTAGCTGACAGTTCTTATATAGGTATGGGGCGGGGCCAGCCGGGCACATCATCCCCGCCCCTTACCTATTTGAGAAATGTCACCCTGTCTCTCCACTGAGGCTAACTAGCTGAATGCAGGAGACAGTCTGACATTTCTTATATAGCTATGGGGCGGGGCCAGCCGGGAACAGCAAGCATGTGACATGGGGCGGGTCACTCGGATGATGTCCCCGGCTGGCCCTGCCCCATACCTATATAAGAACTGTCAGACTGTCTCCTGCATTCAGCTAGTTAGCCTCAGCGGAGAGACAGGGTGACATTTCTCAAATAGGTAAGGGGCGGGGATGATGTGCCCGGCTGGCCCCGCCCCATACCTATATAAGAACTGTCAGCTAGCCCCTTCTTCACAAGGCTGGAAGCCTCCGACGGGAGCGGAACCTTTTTTTTTTTTTTTTTTCGGGTCCCTGCCGCCGCCGCCGTGATTGACGTTGGATCTACTTCGGGGGACATTGTTTTAATAAAGGACTTGTCAAAGACCCTGTACTGTGTTTTTTTTACACCACACTTTTTTTTTTTGTGAAGGAGTCTGCGGGAGCATCTACCGCAGACTCCTTCACGTAGGGGGGGGGCCGGGATCTGGGGGCCCCCTTGTTAAAGGGGGCTTCCAGATTCTGATAAGCCCCCCGCCCGCAGACCCCCACAACCACCGGCCAGGGTTGTGGGGAAGAGGCCCTTGTCCTCATCAACATGGGGACAAGGTGCTTTGGGGGG
This sequence comes from Staurois parvus, assembly GCF_062004578.1. Taxonomy (NCBI): domain Eukaryota; kingdom Metazoa; phylum Chordata; class Amphibia; order Anura; family Ranidae; genus Staurois; species Staurois parvus. The sequence continues at coordinate 4,175,944 of NW_028318157.1, forward strand.
GGAGCCCCCCCTGCCTCAAAGCACCCCCCCATGTTGAGGGCATGTGGCCTGGTATGGTTCAGGAGGGGGGGGGCGCTCGCTCGTCCCCCCCCTTTCCTGACCTGCCGGGCTGCATGCTCGGATAAGGGTCTGGTATGGATATTGAGGGGGACCCACGCTGTTTTTTTTTTAAAATTTCAGCGTGGAGTTCCCCCTTAATATCCATACCAGACCTGAAGGGCTTGGTATGGATGAGAGGGGGGACCCACGCTGTTTTTTTTTTTTTTTTTTTTTTTTATTGTGGACCTTTATTTTTACATTCAGCTGTCAAAATAAATATTATCTAGACCTTTGAAATAAGTAAAATCATTACAGAAATAATTATAAAGGATAAGAAACAAAAATAGAATCACTAGAACTAAGGAAATCTAGTTAGATTACATGAAGATATGCCGAGTGCTGTTTATTAAACACAATAGACGCGAGCGAGTGCCGGCTGTCAGAGGAATCCACAATCAGATTCACTATTAGTCAGTGGCTAAAAAGCAAACGCCCATGGCAGAAGTCTAAAATGTGTTCTGCACATGCTCAGTTGTATCTGCCAAAGACACTGCACGGGCTTCTAGATTTTTACTGTGTCAATTTCCTTGAAAAAAACGATTTTTAACACATTTTTAATTTTTTTGGAAATAGCAGATATTGTTTAAAGTGAAGTCCTGATATTTGGCAAAGCAAATTTCTAAGTGAACATGTCTCTGCAGTGATTTTTCATGGTTTTAGACTTGCTTCTTAGCAAGTCTGTTTTGTGAGTCTGATTTCGGGCGTGTGTCTTTTTGTGAATTAGATTGGGCATCTGCTTATGGGCTCTGCTCAATAGTGAATTAGGTTGCAGGGTAAAAAATGACGGACGCCCATGAAAATTGGGCTTAAGCCCATAAATATGCGCCCACGCCCAATAGTGAATCAGGGCCATAATGTCAATGGCATGGCCCACAAATACTCTAATCCTCAATCCAATTGAAAATTTCTGGTGGAAATGAAAGCAAATGGTCCATGACAAGGCTACAACCTGCAAAGGTGATCTGGCAACTGCAATAAGAGAAAGTTGGAGCCGGATTGATGAAGAATACGGTTTGTCGATAGTCAAATCCTTGCCTCAGAGAATTCAAGCTGTTATAAAAGCCAGAGGTGGTGCAACAAAGTACTAGTGGTGTACTGTAGTGTTTTTCATGATTCCATAATATTTTCCTCGGAATTGAGTGATTCCATATTTTTTTCCTCTGCTTGATCTGCAAAAACAGCTGCAACTGTCTACAGTTTTCTTTCTTTTTATTTTTTTAAGTGTTTCTTAAAGGCAGAAGGTTGAAATGTTGAATAAAAATAGTTTTGAGGCATGTCTATGATTAGTTTTTCTTCTACTCATTTAAACAATTAAATGAACATTTTCCAAGAGTGGTGATTCCATACTTTTTGCCAGGGGTTGTATGTGTGATGGCATAGAAGACAAGCTTTCACACCCCCATGTGTCCATGGGCAGCAGAGCTTTGTGTGCTTAGGGGGTGACATCTCTTGGTTCCTACTAATGATTAGGAGTCTGTGGCACTGGTTCCTAATCATGTGACCACTGTGACAGCCAATCACAGTCATCACTTCAATGGCTGATTCTTCTCACCACCTAGGCATACAGACCTATTAAAAGGGACTCAGTGGCAGGATAGGAAATACTGGCGTTTCCAGTGTACATGTTGTCACGATTCCAAGATCGCTGCCACCAACATGCGATGATCCCAAAGATCGCAACGTCCAATATGTGATAAACACGGCATCAGACCCCAGCCCTTCTCACCAAACTCGTGACCGAAGGACTAGTCAATCTAAAACCGTGATGTCACGTGTGTAACAATGCCACACCCAGCTGCACCCTGCACAACGATTTTCCAGCGAATGGACCACAGATCGATGTACCGGCAGCCTGAGTGATTGTTACTAGGTCCAGTTAATTACGCAATTAACCCTTCACACTGCCACCACCTCCTTTTTGTCAGAGAGTAGTCCCCAGCAGGGGGTGGCTCTGAAGTCAAGGACCAATCTCCGCTTAGGGCGTGGAGATATGGGTGGATGCCTCAACTAGAGCAAAAATCTCCCCTAACTCATATTTTGTCCTATAACTTTCCATCTGCACAAGTGACATTCCACCCGTGGGTAGATTATTATGCAGACAAGTCTGAGGATTAGATATGAATTATGAAAGTGTACACTGAACGGTTCACGAGATCTATTTTTCTGCTTTCCTGTGTGTCCGAGACAAGGCGAGTGATCCATCAAACTGTTCGCCTGCTCATCGTCCATCTGACGATATGTCCAGTTTTTATGTAAGTCTCCCATATTCCAAGATATGAGACATAGGGGAAACATGGATTTTGAGAAGTGTTATCTGATTCTGTCTCCTATGCTGAGTAGGTTCATTAGGTCGGGATCTCTTTCAACTCTTGGGAAAGCTTGCCTTATCTCTTCCGAGGGGGGGAAATGGCACAGGTTCTAGGACAGCTAGGCCCTGACTCCCTGGAGGGGCCTTTATAGCTCCTATGACCCTCCTGTGACATTTTTTTAACACACACATACACTGTCACTGTGCCTCTCAGAGTGAGGGGGAAGGGAGAATGAGGGGAGAGAATGGAGATTCTTAACAAAATGGCGGACTGCGTCAGTCTCTGGTGCGCACGTTTGCGACACACGTGGTAAGTATTTTTTGTACCTAGTAATAAAAAAATTGCCAGAGGTTTTAACCCCTCTGTGCACTATTCAAAATATTTTTAAAAAATTACACAGTTGGTAAGGTTGAATAAGGACAGCAGTTTAACCTGTGTGGGTGTGTGTGGGTGTTTTTATGTCAATACCATTTTCCATACCCCTGGATATTGCGTTTTGTTAAGATGCCCATTAAAGAGTTTTATGAAACTTTACAAATACTTTGGGCTCATTCTGTTTTTTGGCTATACATACAGTATACAGTACTTTGGCCACATTCAGGTGACATCTTTTCAGCAGGTTGTTAGGATGCTCAGCCTGCATTAATTACAACCCTTGTACAAATAGAGAGGCGAGAGAGACTCTGGGAGTGTGACCTCACTTTTACTTTGTTTAGAAATTCAACATTTACATGATGCAAGTGTTCCTTATCTTTAGCCATTTCCAGGCAAGAGAAAGTGGAGAACTGGGTTGGGAAGGAGGGGGGTTAGTAAGCTTATAAAACTAACTTTTTTAATGTAATAATAAACAATGTCACTATGTCATCTTCCCAGAGACAATATATAGGCAAAGCCTTTATAGGACAAATGCATGTTTTCAAAGCAAAATAACATTTTGTAGGTCACGCAATCCCTAATTTTGCTCCCATTTAAAATGAATGTCAAAAGCATTTGTTCTCAAAACTAGTTGATTTTTAAGCACCATGACCTGATTTTGTCAAATGTGTTTGTATTCTTTATTTAATGTTGAAAAATATCATGAGTCATAAATAAAGATACAACATGTATTCAACTCAAAATGTAATTGTTCATACATTTGCATGAACTATTATCAATATACAAAAATAAATAATGACATGTAAAGCACATTAACCCATAGTACCTAGATTTCATGCTTCAGTAGCTAAAAGTGTATTTTCACTTTGGTAGCCAAGCAGGGATAACAGCACATAGCATAACTTTAAAAAAATTAAATGGCTGCTTGCCATTTTAGATACTCTTTTCTGATAACTCCAGCACTGAAAAAATCGTATGTAGTTCTCTTTGTTTATTAGGGGGTGTTTGCCACACTTAACCCTGGCTGTACTGTGCTGGCAGATCTTATTATTAGTTGTAAACTAGATTTGAATGCTCTCTGTCCTAACAAAGGGTTAAAGATTTAGAAACTGGCATCTCCATTGTATGTTAATGAGAGGAGACTCAGTCTGTCCTTGGCCTTACTAATGGGACAGACTGACTCTGGGATTCTTCAGAAATGCTGGCAGCCATAAGGCTTCTTTCTAATACACATCTATATATAGATATATAATGTATATATATTTAAGTATATATATTTAATATATGCTGTGTGAATGGGAAGACACAACAAACATATAGTAGGGTTTTAATATAGGGTTAAAATTTGACAACAATGGAATACACTTTAAAATAGACAGAACGAAATAATGAGGATTACTACATACAGTAGCTGTTTAAAACAGTCATTTTTTGTAAAGTCAAAAGTTTCCTAAATACCAATTAATATGGTCAAAAAATAGGAACATTAATGAGATTTTCTGAAATAAAATATTCTAGTCATGGGATTTCTCAGTTAAGATGGTTGAGAAGGTCTGTGGTGGGAAGTAGACTGGACCTAAGGAATTTTAGGTCCTGCTGATATGAAGAATGTCAGTGTAAAGCATAAAAGAAAACAAAACCACTGTGGCAAATATGCCAGTGCCTATCTGTTATTAAAGCTTTGGTCTAGGAACTGGGATGGGGAAGTGGGGGAGAGCCGCATCTCTGTTTGTAACATTCATAGGCACTATTTCACTAAACCAAAATTTAGGAGAAGGCCAAAGCTCTTTTGGCCCAACTTCTCCTAGGGATCAAAGAAGTGCACTTATTTCTGCACCCCTGTGACCTGTAATAACCCAACAGCCAGCTGAAGGCCGCTGTTGGCTGATGTCATTCAGCCATTCTAGACTCTGGAGACATCCAGGTTTTAATGTTGGGATACACTTAGATGCCTGGAATGGCAGCAGGCTCAGCCTCTCAGTGTGCCCTACTTGCACCTCCTCCCTCTCTGTATGAGCTGTACATTAATGATGTGTTGTGCACCATTACCAAGCTCCATGTTGTAACCATTTCAATACTGGCATGTTTCTTATTTTCCAAAAAAAGTTTTTTTTTTGGGATGTTTGTGTTGTCCTGACATCTTTTTCTTAGATTTTTATAACAAAGTAAGGGAGACATTTTAAACATTTGTGACTTTTTTCTTTATATAGTAAAAAGTAAAAAAAAGTTGTTTTTAAATAGCATTGAAAGTAAGCTCTATTTCCAAAAATTATACAAAATTCATTTGGGTACAGTATTGTATGGCCAGGTATAGAAAATGTTGTTGAAAAGCTAGGAGTTGTTCCAAGCTGTGATAAATTATGTATTACAAAGTATTTAAATTAAAATGATATTGAAGTGTGGGGGAATTCACCATGTGTAAGGTAATGACAGTGAGAAGAATGCAATTCCATTTGCAGGTTACTTGTTGGCAGCCAAATTTTTTCAGCTTACATTTTTAAACTCTTCTTTCAAGTAAGCACAAGAGCTCTGTTTGCCCCACAGTTGCATAGCTACATAGTTAGTCTGGCTGAAAAAAGACAAAAGTCCATCCAGTTCAACCATAGAAAAAAAAGTTTATAATCCTATACCCACAGTTGATCCAGAGGAAGGCAAAAAAAACCAAGCAAAGCATGAACCAATTTGCTCCTGCTGGGAAAAAAAATTCCTTCCTGATCCCCCAAGAGGCAATCGGATATTCCCTGGATCAACTTTAGTTATAAATGTTAGTATCCTGTTATATTCTGTGTATCTAAAGAAGTGTACGGCTGTGTGCTTATAATAATGTATCCTATTCTAGGTAAATAGAAAATACTAATACTCAATGGTTACATAATTGTTTCAGACAGGTGGCAATACTTACTGCCCTCTCAAATGTTATCTATGGTGGATCATTTTCAGAGGGCGGTACAGCCGCAGTTGGCAGCAATCCTGCTGCCTCCTGAATTTCTGCTTTTTTATTTCAGTCCCAAGGGACAATTTTGTAGTAAAAAATGCTTCAAACCACATGTTGAGCATTCAGTTTGTGGTTCCCAACCATTGAACTCAATGGGTGAGTTAAACAGGCGGTACCACCTGTCAAAATCTCCAACCCGAGTAAAAAATGCTATGGCTGCAAAGCATTGTGACTATTGCATGTGTACAGTCTTGTCACGCTGTAATATTCAAATTTAGGTGGGAAGGCTGTTTTTGCCTCCCATGTGAGCCCTAAGAAACAAAAAATAAACAGGAAATTTTATAAAAGGCACAAAATAGACTAGCACAGCATAGCTATAAGCAAAAATCCTTCAGTAAGGCCAGCAGAGGTATAACAAATGTGCAATAGGATTAATTTACTAAAAGAATAGTGAGTGTTCAAGTAGCAAAATGAATGTTTAATTGCTTAGTAAACAATGCGAAGGTATTCAACATGAACACAGGTTCACCTTATGTACTATCATTTAGGGCTCATACATTCACGCATAAAAAATACTGTGTTCAGTTTTGTACTGCACAGTTTTAGATGGATGTGAACACAGAAAGATTGAGTTCTCTGGGCTCCTAAATACAGCTGCATTTTGGTATTTAGAGTTTATTTGCATAAAATAAAAGACGAGTGCAATTTAGACTGTATTTTACATTGTATGCATGAAACTGTATGTGCGATTGTTTACAAGTGTAATACATAAATCAACAATTGCCATATGCACCATCACCGCTGTCTAGTGAACCCAGGGCCTGGGGAGGAGACAAAACTTCCCAGTGAATTTAGAATCAGAATGACCTTGGCCTTCAGTCATTCTGAACGAATAAATATATATATATATATATATATAAAACAAATGATGTATCGCTGCTTACTCAAACATGTGAACCTGAATATATCACATCTGTGCAAAGAATAAATAACTTACACACAAAATATAATAGTAGGTATGGCTTCAATACATCAGTCCATATATCACATAAGTGTCCAACACCAATAATATCCAAAGTGCTCGTGCTTCTTAAAATCCACTTTGTGCAATCTTGTGCATACTTCCTCTTCTCCTCTTAGATAATTTCCTGCTTATATCAGAAGCACCCCTTCTACCCACCTTTCTTCATCTGAGGGCACTACCAGTAGCTGTCCATAGGATCGCTATCTGAAAGAAGTGCTTAGAGATGGGACAGCAGATAGCTTATGTGCTTAGAGATGGACAGCTACTTGTAGTGCCCACAGCTGAAGAGAGGTAGGTAGAAGGGGTGCTTCTGATATAAGCAGGCAATTATCTAAGAGGAGAAGAGGTGTATGGAGTATTCATAAGGAGTGGAGAACAACGGAAATATATTCATACACGTTATCTGAAAGAGAATTGGAGGTGAGAGTTCTGGGGGCACTTTCGTGGCGCAAGATTGCACAAAGTAGATTTTAAGAAGCACGAGCACTTTGAATATTATTGGTGTTGGACACTTATGTGATATATGGACTGATGCATTGAAGCCATACCTACTATTATATTTTGTTTGTAAGTTATTTATTCTTTGCATACACATGTAGATGTCAGCAGCAGCTTACATTCACTGACACATTTAGGCATTTTATATAGTTGGCGCAAGAGTTTTTTCACAATTTTTGTTTCATTCTGAATTGAATGCCTTAAAGAATATGTAAACTCAACATTTTTCCTTTGCTGCGTGAAGAGTCTCCACTCTTCTGGTAAATCAACCCTAGGGTCTTCTTAGCATACAGTCATAGCCAAAAATATTGGCACCCCTGCATTTTTATCAGATAATGCACCACTTCACCCAGAAAAATGTTGCAATGACAAATGTTTAGGCATTCTCATGTTTATTTCTTTTATTTGTATTGGTATGACACAAAAAAGTGAAGAAACAAAAAGCCAAATCTGACACATTCCACTCAAAACTCCAAACATGGACTGGATAAAATTATTGGTACCTTCTCAAAATTGTAAGAAATAATTGCATTCCAAGTTTGTGATGCTCCTGTAATTTGTAATTAAACTCACCTGTATTAATTAGCAGGTGCTGACAATATAGTAATCACACCAGCAACAAATTAAAATGGTGAAAAATTGACTGGACCTTTCTGGTATGTGTCTCTGTGTGCCACACGGAGAATGGAGAAGAGAAAGAGAAGCAAAGAATTGTTTGAAGATTTGAGAACAAAAATTGTGGAAAAGCATTGTCCATCTCAAGGTTGCTAGTCCATCTCCAGAGATCTTAATGTTTCTGCGTTCACTGTGTGCAACATTGTCAAGAGGTTTACAGCCCATGGCACAGTAGCTAATCTCCCTGGATGTGGACGAAAGAGAAAAATTGATCAAAGATTGCAACAAAGGATTGTTTGCATGGTGAATAAGGAACCTCGATCAACTTCCAGACAAATTCAAGCTGACCTTCAGGCTCAGGGTGCAACTGTGTCAGCTTGCACTATATTGTCGCCATCTGAATGAAAAGGGAGGCTATGGTAGCAGACCCAGGAGAACACCATTGCTGACACAGAAACATAAAAAAGCCAGATTGGAATTTGCCAAAACTTAGCTGAGGAGGCCAAAATCCTTTTAGGAGAATGTGCTGTAGCCAGACAAAACAAAATTACAGATTTTTGGTAAAGCCCATCATTCTACTGTTTTTTTAAAAAAGCAATGAGGCCTTTAAAGAAACAAATAAGGACCCTAAAGTCAAACATGGTGGAGGTTCACTGATGATTTGGGGTTGCTTGGCTGCTTCAGGCACTGGATGTCTTGAAAATGTGCATGGCATTATGAAATCTGAAAACTACCAAAGAATTCTGGGGTGCAATGTAGGGACCAGTATCAGAAAGCTGGGTCTCTGTCAGAGGTCATGGGTCTTACAGCAGGAGAATTACCCACAGCACATTTCAAAAAGCACCCAGAACTGGTTTAAGACAAAACGCTGGAGAGTACTGAACTGGCCAGCAATGAGTCCAGATCACAATCCCATAGAGCACCTGTGGAGACATCTCAAAACAGCAATTGGGAAAAGGAACCCTTCAATCTGAGAGACCTGGAGCAGTTGGTGAAAGAAGAGTACTCCAAAATTCTAGTAGAGGTGTAAAACTCATTGATGGTTACAGGAAAGAATTATTTTTTCCATGAGGTGTGCTACCAAATATTAAATTGAGGGTGCCAATAATTTAGTCCAGTCCATTTTTGGAGTTTTGCGTGGAATGTATCAGATTTGGCTTTTTGTTTCTCCACTTTTTTGTATCATACCAATACAAACAAAATAAATATGCACATACCTAAACGTTTGTAATTGCAACAATTTTCTGGGTGAAGTGGAACATTATCTGACAGAAATGCAGGGGTGCCAATATTTTTGCCCATGACTGTACATGCTTGCTCATTATCACTTTAAAAAAAATTGTCATGAAATACTATTACCAACACTGCTGTGACTAATGATATGCATATGCTGATTTCAGGTCAGTGACTCACAAAATTGTGACAAAAGGATAAGATTGACAGACCAGCACTGGTAACTTCAATAACACACCAATGGCAGCTCCCTTACTTCTATCATTACAGGTGCCCTCTAAATCATTCGTACATGAGAACAGCAGGACAATAAGGACACAGCTTACATCAAATTAACCCATTGCGGAACAGCTGAATATGACTTGAAGATGTTGGAGAATCAATCAGTTTATTATTTAAAAAAATGGCTTTCATGAACAGAAAAAACAACAAAGCATTCAAGGGTGCAAAGTCCAACTGTGAAGATAAAACAGTCATCCATCAACATGAAATCCAGGCAGCTGACTGGAGCCAACAGCAAGTCTTACTCTTCACTGCATGCATTTGGGGTGATGTTACCATTTTTTTCTTCTTTATTGTATCAGGTGAGTTGAATCATGAAAGTACACAGTAGACAGATTTGCAAGCTTCTGCTTCAGGAAATCCGCCTGAATCCAAAAGTTATAATTTATTCATTTTGGGAATGAATGCCATGTAAACTAAGGTGGTTTTATGACAATATTCATTATTTTCAGGATGTTTCCTCCTACAAAATTAGGAAGAAATTTGTTTGGTAGTAGCCATGGTAAAGACACAGTATTGGGGTAGGCCGTATGGTGTGGGAAATTAAAATGCAGACACACCTAATCTTAATAGAAGCAGATGAGATTTCACCAGCCATTGTTCAGATACTGCAATGAAGACATAATAAATCCAAATAGATTACCTATCACAAAGCAAACTACAGCCTAGCACAAAACTAAAATCTAGGAAGAAGGTGCATGTCAGTCGGCATATGTGTTGTGATTCTGTTCTTCCTCTTTCAAAGCAAAACACTGACCTGGACTACAGAATATGCAGATCAGGATTCCTGACTTGGCTGATACTCATTTTTCCAGGCTGTGATACAAGCAGTTAGCCAGGCTATAGATGGTGCGATTTTCTTTCCTGCAACCACAGACAAATTTTGACTGTGTTTATAGGAAATTCCTCCCATGGAAATATTTTATTCCCCCGGAGTTGGGAGGGGGGGTCACTGATGGGAGCCGTCCCTGGCAGGAGAACACAGCTACAGCTGACAATAATCGCATAATCGATAGATCGACTTGGGTGCAATCAGCCTGCCCATAGATGATTTGAGTCCTAGACAGTCCCTGCTGAACCAGGTGAGATTATATGGCCGGCTTTAGAGTAACATCTTGCAAGTAGCATTTTCAGATGGAGAAGGCAGCCGCAATATTTCTTTCATGTTGGTGTTCACTTAAAGCTTTATACATCAGCTACAATTGATCAGATTTAGAACTTAAAATGTTACAAAGCAATGTGAAATTGAATGACCTTGGCAGAGGTGACCTTTTTACTGATAGGCTCCCAGAAAAACAAGACAAATGCTTCATTATGTAAGCATTCAGTATAAATGTGACCAAAATTGGGGACTGGTTGGCCAAAAAATTGTATTTTTTTTTTTCTTTTGGATTGAAAATATTCATACTTTAAAGGCTTTGTCTCAGGAAAGAGAACAGAACATAAAATGTCTGTTGCATAAGCAAATGGATGTAACAAACATTTTCTCCATGGCTTTCTTGCCCCTTATGGCTAGTTTCACATATGTGCAGGTTGGATTCACATGCATAATCGTGAGCATTCCAGAACCTCACAGAAATGCACTTTAGCCAATGCTGGGTACCATTAATTTTAATGGCACTTCCAAGAACTAATGCCTGAAACTGCAAGGTGGTGCAGTACCATGAGGTTCCATGCGGCATGTTTTTAAAAAAAAGGGTCAGGAACTTCTTTCCCTGCAGTTCTCCTGGGTCCAGCAGCCCATTCAAACAATGAGCTACGGTTGGCACACACATATATAATTGGACACTAAGAGAGCCTGAAAATTGAGTAATTGATTGTATGACAATATGTGCCACAAATAGCTAAAGTCATATTGTCTATGTCATAGAGTAAAGCTGAACTCCAGCCTTCCTGTCAGTCTTCCACAGTTGTACAGGCTCCTCTCCAATACTGAGATGTTTTCTCTGATTTCACTGTACATCTAGCTATTTTCTTCCAAGCCACACTGTCCATAGCCAACAGCCTTCATTCACTGGATTTCAGTTCTTTCAATTGTGGAGGCTCAGCATCACTCCCTCCTAGATTGTAAGCTCCAAGGAGCAAGGTCCTCCTTTCCCTCTTGTATTGAACTGTATTGTTGCTGTATTGTCTCCCGTTCTATTGTAAAGCACTGAGCAAACTGTTGGCGCTATATAAATCCTATATAATAATAACTTGTGGACATTATGTAACCACAGCCCACCTAAGCACTCCCACTTCACCAGACTAACACCCACCAGTCAAGGCATTTTGATATTTGCATAACTACGTCTGAGAGCCAAACCACTGCTTGCATCAGAGTTGAAGGCTGTTGAGAGGAACTGTGAGGAAGGGCACTGTAATATTTTCTGGAGAAATAAAAAAAAACTGTCTTAACTGCTGTCCTAACCCTTGAAGCAACCATATGCTTTCCTCATGCAAGGTAAAGCAGCTGGTCTACTTTAATAAGTGCCCTACTCATCAGTATCTGGTATAGAGAGAATGCAACTCTCTCCTATTCCGCTTACGTGATCCCAACCCTGTCACACTGGGCAGGGGAAAGAGTCATTAGACTTTTGCGAGGTGGAAGTTGATGACTTACCTTGGGATGCTTCTCTGCTCCCAGCAGTCAAATGGACTGCTGAGGGGGCGGAGGGGAGATAATGTTAAAGAAACGCAAGTATGTGTAGCTTACATTACCATGGACCTTTTGCTTTGCCATGAATGGGCAACCCCTAAAGTAAGCCTTAACACATATGCCTACTCAAAGAGAGGGAGATCCCCCTTACTGACTTTCCTGCTACACATAAAGGGGGTTATTTACTAAAACTGAAGTGTGCAAAATCTGGTGCAACTCTGCATAGGAACCACTCAACTTACAGGTTTTATTGACAAAGCTTAATTGAACAAGCTGAAGTCGGAAGCCGATTGGCTACCATGTATAGCTGCAACAGATTTTGAGTCCACCAGTTTTAGTAGATCTACCTCGAAGAGTATTCTCCCAAATCAGGGCACAGATCTAAATAAAAAAAAAACAGAACAAAAAAGTGAACTCTACTAATGAAGAAAATGAAAAAAGGAAAATAAAAAAAAAATTTCAAAACACATTTAGCAATGACCTTTCCGCTCTATTCAGAAGAACTGCAAGTTTTAGCACTGGTACTTTACTTGGACTTGTTGCCAAGGCTGTAAAAAGTAGTTTATTTGTATTGTTATATAAGCTTTTTCTACCCATTTCACACAAAAAAAGTATACATTTGTATTTTAATTTTTTCTTTACATCTCCCACATCTAATAAAAGATACGCTATCACTGCAAAGAAATATACACGTCTGAGACAAATAAAACCATAGCATCAAAATTCCTTAAAAAAAAAAAAATAAACAACACACAGAGGGGTGAGGTGAATTTCTAACATCTACATTATCACAAGATCATTTTGCACTGGCATTTTAATTGGACTCATTGCCAAGGCTACAAAAAGCATATTTTTGTATTGTTATATAAGCATTTTCTACCCATTACGAAAAAAATAAATACAAATTTACATTTAAAAAGGGTATACATCTGTATTTAAATTTTTCTTCAATTTCCAACATCGAATAAAAATGCGCTATCATTGGAAAGAAATATACATGTCTGAGGCAGATAAAACCATAGCATCAGAAATCCTTACAAAATAACACACAGAGGGGCAAGGTCTATTTATAACATCTACATTATCACAAGATCAAACAATGCAGAATGGCCTACAATATGGTGTTTGCCAAAGAAATGTCTCGTAAATAGTCATTCTGAGTCATTGTTCTTTTATAGTTCAGCCAGTCTGAGCATGCTAATAAAAAGACTGCTTTATTAAACACTGCATGATGGCAGTTTGTCAGTTCCAGGTTTAATGCCAAAATGAATTATACAAAAAATAATTGGAGGTCGAAGTGGTTGTAAACCTCAGACATGAAATATGAACAAAGCATATCCCTCTATAGTGTGCGCTTGTCTCAATTGAGAGCACTAAGTGTAATTTCTGTCTGTTGCCTTGTTCCTCTGCAGGAGTCACTTCTGATGAGTTTTCCTGACACCAAGAGAAATAAGGTGACAGGGGAGGGACCTCCAGAAGATTGACATCTTCAACTCTGTTCCTGTAAGCTGTGTAAATGAAAAGTGCCCCCTCCAATCCCCTCTCAGAGCTCTCCTCAGTGAGCTCTGCAGAGTGCAACATCAGCTCTCTGCTCCCTTTTTTCTGACAGCTCAGACAAGCATTATAAATTCTGGTCTTTGAACAGATGTAGAGAAGACTGTAGATAAACAGGTACAACTTATGTAGGAGGATTTGTTGCATCTCTCTGTATCACCTGAGACCAGTCTCTTCACATCCACTAACACCATAATAATTAATCTTTATCATTAGCATATGTTTAGGTACCTAACAGTTAAATCAATTCAACTTAAATGGCAAACAAGAAGGCTGCCATGTTACTGGAAAATATTCATGGCCTCTCCATTTCTTTTTTAATAATAACATGGGTCACTAAATCATTTCAATTGGTAAAATACCAAGCAAGTGGCAATCCTTGTAAACAAAGTTTATTCTGCATCATGTTTAAGCTGCTTAGTCTCCATTTTAATTTTCTTAATTTCAAAACTTTCAGTCTCCATTCCTCTGCTCCTAAATGTCATTTACCTGGCTGCAGTGCCTTATAACTTGGATTGATTTTTACAGATCTATAAGTATAATTCAGCACCCATCTTCACGAACTTCCTCGTGGCCTATTTTCAGTTTTCTTTTTATCCCGTTATTTGTTGTGGCTTTTACCTCCCCTACAGGCACGATGCTCTGAATGCATTCTGGGCCTGATTTGTCCTAATGGTTTTTCCTTTCCCCTGCAGGCAATTTTTTTCGGTCTTCATGCGATGACTGGTGGTAACTAATAGGGGGAGAGAGGGATTTTACATCTCTGGATATTTTTATGGTATTCTACATATTATTTAATGGGAATGTATACACTGATGTCCTGAAACTACTGTTGATGTAAAGTAAAGATTGTGAAATTTTTTTACATAGTTGTCCTCTTGGGTGAGGGCTGCCATAGTATGTCACCTTATAAATGCATGGCGTATTTGACCAGAGTACATTGCTGGCTGTCTTCTGCTTGATCCACAAAGCGTTGAAGCATGACGGGAAGAGACACCGCACACCACTAGCTCAATGTATGGAGAGAAATGTGAACTGCCTCAGCCTTGAACTCCTCGTAAGACACACATCTGATGCATTTTGTTCTGTCCATAGGGCTTAGTCATAGAGCCTCCAGGTGGGTAGAGCAAAATGCATCAGAGGCGTGACTCAGGAGGAGTTCCCATGGGGGGGGGGTATAATGAGCATTGAGTCCCTGCCCCAGCACCTCTGTCTGCTGTGAGTTTCAAATGTAAAGTAATGTCTCCCCCCCACACTGTAGGGCAGCTGCACACAGTCATTGAATTCACCCCCAGCTCTGGTATTAACCCTCTACTTTCTCTGGCAGTCACATGAGCAGCACTGTGAAGAACAACAAGTCCCAGCATTTGTTTTTTTTCAACACAGGCAGAAAGGACTTTACAAAAGCCTTGAACTGACAGTTCCCCTTCCCCCTGCAGTAGTGAATAGGAGTACTCTTCTCTAGCTGTACTTGCTGGTCGAGACTAGACATGTCAATCACAGGGGGAGGGGGTGACTTTAAGCTGTCCTACCATGCTGCTCAGCAAGGATAGCATTGATTAGAATGGGGCCACATGTGATGTACACCAGATCCCCTAGAGGGGAGTTGATTTAAAAAGGATTTGTAATGATACTTCCTCTTTAAAGCTCTTATCCAGGGCAAATAACCTGTGTCTGTGCAGAATTATCAATTGGAGAGAAGAAATTTGAAAGCAAACTATGACCTTGCTCTAGAACATCCATTATGCTTTGTGATACCAGTATTATGGCTGCACCAAGCATTACATTTTGCTTGTAAAATAAATATTTATATAAATATTACATTAAAAAATAAACCACTTTAACAATTTAAAATAAAACTGGCCCCGACCTGATAGTTTGTCCTTTAATGGATGTTCTGCAATCTCAGGTTTTATCAGTAGGTTGCACTGTAAGTATACATCATAACTGGAGCAGTCTGTCCTGACAACACTAGAAAGCAGGGGGAGGCGAAGAGTTCTATCCTAAATAGATTTTGAGTTTTTCTTGAAATCCATTGTAACAAGCTTTCCTTTATGATAAGAGTACTGGCACTGGGTGCAGAGTTTTAAAAGCAATAGTGATAACAAGAACTGTGTGAATCAGGGTTTGACCTTCTACCCTGCCAAAAGGTATGAGAACAGGTTGGATCTTTTGTCACAGCTGAAAGCATACTGTGCCAATGCCTCTGACTTGCAAATTTCATTTTCTCTTGGATGTTGGACACCTATCCAGGGCACATCTGTGAAAAAGACTGGAAAGACTAAGCTGTCACATATCACTCACTGTGACCTTTAGTTCTACAAATTCATTACTTCCCCATTTCAAATGTGTGAACCATCAAAAACGTATTTGCATGAATATCAGTGATTCTGCCCTATCTGTAATTTGCCCGTGGTTCTGCTCCATATGGGACACAGAAAGGAAGGTCTTGTTATCTGAATGTTGTTTATTTATGAATAATTCAGTGACTCTTTAGAATCAGAAATGATAATTTCCAAGTTTACTTACATATCACATAAAAACCACTTGCTACAGCAGTATTACAGATTTAAAAGAGAACTTCATACCAGACAAAAAAATATGCAATAAATGCACTATGAATAGATATTTCTCGGCTTTGCTCTTTGTTTTGGATACTTTGTTCAGCAGAAAATCGAAAATTTATTTAACTCTTGATCCTGCAGCACAAACAGAATCCTGCTGGTGACCCCACCCTTCTGGCCTTGCGACTTGTGAGGCCCAAAGTCACAGGATATGTGAAAAGCCACAGGTATCTCTAGGAGAGCCATTCAAATTGATACTACTGAAGTCACTGCAACTTCAGAAATGTTTCTTGCACTACTTTGATACAGCTTCAGTGTCAGAGAGTGTAAAGGTTGTATCAAAGTCACTTTAAAGTCATATAAAAGTCTGACTCCGAAGTTGCACTGAAAAACCACACAACTTTTGAGTCGGCTAGTGTGAACTGAGCCTTAGAGGAAACACTTGTACAAATAGTCCATGAAAGAAAACAGGGTATGATGTTCGAACATTTAAAAATGTTATTCATGCTGGAAAAGCACTCTAAACACAAACTGGGCTGAGAAGCACACTGCAATAACCAAATAAATGTCAAAGTATGTGCACTATGAGGCATAAACAAATTAGGGCACTTTTTTTCTATTAAGTGGATAGATATCGCTCTGCTTCCACAACCTAAACACTGAAAGTGTTATCTTTATCACTGATATAGCTCTTGTGAGATAGTTTAATTTACACCCTCAGTAGCTTGACAGACAGTGCCTCAATCCAAATGACATCTTGCAGATCATAGAAAGCTTTAACCCAAAATCATGCAGATCATAACAAATACATAGCAGATAGGTCGAAAACCAGCAGAATACAGTACATGTAGTAAATGGAGGGTAAAGCATGAAGAAGGGGGGGGGGGGGAGACTAGCTACAGAGTGAGGTAAGGACAAAACTATTAAAGGCAAACCGACAATGCATGTGTAACATAATATGTTTTATCTAATTAGGATCATTTCTTAAACTGATTATCTACCCATAAAGTTGGGCTGGCCATGTGCTGTACGAATTTGCTCAGTTGGCTACTTCCTGTCTGCCATTTCTTGACTGAAAAATACTGCTGGGTAAACAGCAGTTGCATATAATCAGATTCAGCCGCTGTTTCAGTATTTTGACAGACGCAGTGGGAGATTTGTCAATCTGCACTGTTTAGATCTAATAGTGTATGGCCAGGCTTTACTTTTACAGTGTGCCTTTTCAAAACTAGAAATGACAAACCAAGTGGATTAGTTTCCCATAATTACCAAATACGGATTTCATTGGACACCACCTTCACTTGTGCCTTATTTATTTTCTTAATAAAGCTATTTTTTCATTATATAAATGGGGAAAGCATCTGTGGATAACCAGCAGTGACTTAAGATCTGAATTAAAACCAACCTGAGCGCAATTTTACTAATGGAATGTTATTAAATACATTATAAAATGGAGTGCCTGGTTTTGGATAGGTTGCCTACAGTTGACGATTTGAGAAAATAGTCTTTTTTGTTAACATGGAATACCGTATTTTTCACTCCATAAGACGCACTTTTTTCACCCCCAAAAATGGGGGAAAATGTCTGTGCGTTTTATGGAGCAAATATGGAGCGGCCGGCCTGGTATTCCCCCCCGTGTTAGAATACCGGGCCGGCCACTCGGCTCTTCTCTGCAGGCCTCTAGCGGTCCTACCTGTTCCTCGGTCCAGCGGTGTCCTCAGTCTTCTCTCCCCGGCATGGGCACCCGGCTGTGAGAGCTTGCGGCTTCACAGCCGGGTGCCCACTGCACATGCGCGAGAAGCGCCACACTTTGTAGTATGTCCGCAGTCTCTGGTCATCCCCTGTACTGTGTCCGCAGTCTCTGGTCATCCCCTGTACTGTGTCCGCAGTATCTGGTCATCCCCTGTACTGTGTCCGCAGTATCTGGTCATCCCCTGTACTGTGTCCGCAGTCTCTGGTCATCTCATGTACTGTGTCCGCAGTCTCTGGTCATCTCATGTACTGTGTCCACAGTCTCTGGTCATCTCATGTACTGTGTCCACAGTCTCTGGTCATCTCCTGTACTGTGTCCACAGTCTCTGGTCATCTCCTGTACTGTGTCCACAGTCTCTGGTCATCTCCTGTACTGTGTCCACAGTCTCTGGTCATCTCCTGTACTGTGTCCACAGTCTCTGGTCATCTCCTGTACTGTGTCCACAGTCTCTGGTCATCTTCTGTACTGTGTCCGCAGTCTCTGGTCATCTCCTTTACTGTGTCCGCAGTCCATTGATTCAGAATATTTTTTTCCTGTTTTCCTCCTCTAAAATCTAGGTGCGTCTTATGGTCAGGTGCGTCTTATGGAGCGAAAAATATGGTACATGATACACTACATTTTCATTTATTTATATTCCTCCGATGTCACCAATACTGCAAATTTTTGCTGAAAAGAGTGGAGAAAGCTCTAGCAAACACCCTGACACACTAACCTACTAATACTACCCTTAGCACCAAAAAAACTTGAATAAGGACATAGGGATCACTTACTACATTCAACCTTTATATTTTAAAACTTTATTAGGATTATTTGAAACAATGTTTATTAAGCAGTGAACCTTTGCAATTAATTAAACAATTTTTTTTTTACAAAACAGCACCAAGCAGATGGCTGGTGAATTCTAATCAGTTGATGTAGATTACTGGCATGCCTTAGGCCAGCCAAACATAATTCTTGCTTATCCCTATGGGCCGAACAAGAAAAATCAATTGATTCCCTGATCTATGTGAAATAGCATGAATGGTTGGGGGAAATCTACCCTACCAGCTATTGTATTCTGACAGCCATAGAACCTACTGCTGTCAGAATGCCAGCACAAGGACTGTATCGGAATGGCTGCAGTCAATGCTCTACTGGGTTCCTTCAATTTGAAAGTCAATTTTTGTGGAGCTGTGTGGCGTCGACAGGGCTACCTTAGGCTCCTATTTGGGCCAATTCAGGAGGAGTTGTTTAGAATTTGAGTTGTGCATGATTAGCTTTACTTAACAAAAGCCTAAATATATGGTTTAAATAAAAAGACCCGCATGACACAGTGTCACATAGCCTACAAGTTAATGAACAGTCTATTGTAGGAGCCAAAACAAATACAGTACAAATGGCCATCATCAGAAATCAGGCATCAAACATTCACCAAAGTTTCCAGCAAACTTAAAATTGTTTTGAGCAATGTTGTCACCAAATAAACAGAGCCACATGGGGTAAATATACATCAAACTAACACAAGTTAATGTGAGCAACGCAAGCTATTACATCGATATATTGGCATAATAGACCAAGTACCACAGGGAAGCCAACTGTATCTCACAACAGTTAGTTATCCATTATTTTAAATACGACAGGCAGTCGAGTCAAACCAGGACTTTTACAGGTATAGAAAAGGGGTGGTAGTATGGCGGTACTTCACGCAGTAGTAAGTTGCGAGTGTGTCCTATTATGGACAGGCGGTGCACATGTTACGGGCCAGTCCAAAGACCTTTAATCAAGATGGCAGACAACAGTGTTAGTGCGTGCAAGGAACAGCGTGTGGTGATGAAGTTTCTTGTGAGCAAAGGCTTAAAACCCACGGATATTTACAGAAAACTCCAAGCACAGTACGATGATTAGACACTTAGCCACAGTAAGACATTTGAATAGTGTAAACGTTTCAAAGATGGCAATGTATCCGTCAGTGGCAACCCCAGCCATGGTGGTTCCCAGCAGTCATTCCTGTGAACATTCAGTGCGTGGAATGCCTAATTCTGGACAATCAACACATAACCTGTTGTAAAATTGCACAAGAGACGAATTTCAGCACTGATGACAAAGCGAAGAAGGCTGCCCTAGGAAGGTTCAGGCATACTGACAAATTTTTCTATGCAAAGCTTTTCAGGAATTAGTTAAATGCTGGGATAAGTATAAATGTAGCAGGGGAGTATGTAAAAAAATAAAAGCAGTTTCCACTCCTTGAAATGTGGTCTTTTATTATATAAACTCAAAAGTCCCGGCTTGACTTTAATACCCCTCCTATTATTATCTAGTTAAAGAAACCAATTTCTTTCAAACATGGGTTAAAACATATATTGAAACACTGACAAATACAGGGTACATAACATGGAAAATGCTAATTTATGAATTTCTTACAGCACACATTGTAATCATACAGATAAGCACTAGAAGCTTTTATCAATCAACTGCTTTAAAATGGGTTTTCAGCTTTAGACAAAATCAGTCCAACCCTCTAAAAGTAGAAGAATAAATCGGAAGTCTGGACAGAGTTGGTAAAAAGAAATTCCCATAATGTTTCAGCACTGAAAGTCCATCACAGATAGTTGGTTTTGCTATATTGAATACTCCACCATGCACATATAGTGTAGTGCAAATTTTGATACGCATAAACGTAATTGTAAAGGCTGAACATTTTTTTTAACCTTAAAGAGGAGCTTCAGTTGGTTTTCTGAAAATTAAAAATCAGCAGCTACAAAAAAACTGTAGCTGCTGACTTTTAATAAGCAGACAGTTACCTGTAGCAGGTTCCATTGCTGTGCTCACCTGAGGGGGTGCTGGGGACCTTCTTCAGTCCTTGGCATCTTAACTGTGGGAACCCAGCTGTGACAGCTTCACAGCCGGGTGCCCAATATGCATGTGCAGCGTACTGTGAATGGTCCCTCAGGCTTCTGGGACCTGTAACATGTCCCAGAAGACTGCAGGGAAGGAGAACTTCTGCTCTGATTGCCTAGGCGATCTGAATGGAAGTGGGAGCAGGTACCTGTCAAAACCAATTCAATTCTGAGAGCAGATAGTGGGGCTGAGCTGCGCTCTATGTGTCTGTGGACACAGGCAGTGTGGCTCAGGAGCAAGCCAGTAGGTGGATCCCCATAGAAAGGGGCCTCTTATGGGGGCCTACTGAGAAGAGAACAGCGCTCTGTGCAAAACCACAGTACAGAGCAGGTAAGTATAACATGTTTGTTAAAAACAAAATAAATAAAAAGCTTTACAAGCACTTTAAGCTGTAAAAGGGCTGGAATGCATCCCACTCAAACAGTGAAGAACAATTCATTTATCTACAACCATACTACATTTACCAGATGACCTGGAAAGAACATATCATACAGTGACTGAGGAAGTCCTAAATCATGTTAAGATTTGAAAACTGCTCCATGATACCTAAATAAACCTTAAAAGGGCAAAAGAGTACAAACAAAAGACATTACAAAAAACAGTAGAAAAAAAAATCAAATCCTCAATTTAAATTGTCTGGGACAATACAATTTGCTGTAGTTTGAGAAGCATATCTTCAGAAAATGAAAAACAAAAAAGTACTTGAAATGCAGCATGTACACCTAAATAAATAGGTTTCCAAGAAAATCACAGCCTTTTCTATTAAAGAACTTGCAAATCAAAAAACAATTATTATTTCAAAATTACATGAGATATACTCTGTCTCAGAACATCCAAAGTCCATTTGCGGAGCTATACCAGCAGTGTTTAGTCTTGCTTTCCTTCACGCCACTGTTTGGAGCCTTCATTCCATGCCACATATATAAATAGGGCCAAAACCGCATGCACAGCAATGACAGCCACTATTGCAGCATAGAAATAGCTGTCCCTGTTAGACATACCATATGCACCTATAAAACAAAGTAGGAAGATATTAGCACATATAATAAAGTCTGCATCTGGTTGTAATTACATCAATTAACTGCTTCTCTCCATTAATATCCAGTTTTTGATTGCCAGTTTTGAAAACTTGCATTTTCCAAAAGGAGGCACATCATAACAGCCCTTGTGTTTCTCTCATAGCAGATTTAAAGCCTACTTCCGGGAGTTTTAAAAAAAATCCACCTATGCTGTGCGGCCCCCATAAACTGCAAGGGTTAAGATCTTGTTATCCCTAGGGTTACAGTGCTTGGCTATATTACATACCCGTTTCCCCATTCTGGCACTCTCATTTTTTTGCCAGAAGCTCCAATCTGTGGGTAGGGACCAGGGGTGGACTGACCATTTGGAAACCTGGGCACTGCCCGAGGGCCTGGGGTCAAGTAGGGGGCCCCATGAGATGCCCCTGGTACCTTTTTCATAGGATTTTTTGTGTTTGGGCAAGGACACAGGGGCCCCATGATCCCCTATTGCCCGGGGCCCTATGGGTTGTCAGTCTGTCCCTGGTGGGGACTCAGTATCATTATGTACAATACAGAGGCAAATAACCCCGTATTGTACACTGAGGAGGCTGGAGTGTGACCAGAGCCAATCACAGCTTACAGAGGAGGCAGTAGAGGATCAGTCTCAGCACTGGAGGGACCCTGCTAAAGTGAGGAATAAGGTCATTGTTTAGGCCTTATTCACGTACCCCTAGACATACCAAGCTTTTAACCCCTGCAGTACAGGCTGGCCACATTGCAAGGGTGAATTTTAAAATTCTTGGAGCTGGGCACAAATGGATTGTGTTGAAATTCACAAAGAAAAGCACTCACACGTAAGGTTCACAGATATACTGTAACTGTGTCCAAAGCAATCACTGCATAACACCACAGTTTGAGACATCTTTTACTGACAAGTCACTGACTCAAAGACCAGGAAAAAGTGTGACAATGAGAAGAATACTCTTCCTGTTTCATGTTCTCTGTTACAGTACACATTATGGCTAAAGCTGTGGTAAGATGGAAGTAGTGAGAGATCTGACCTGCAGGGGACCCATAAGTTAAAGTGGTTCAAAAGTCAATTTTTTTTATTTTGACTTTAATACATTTTTATTAAAAACATTTTCTTTGATAATACAGAGTACAGAAGTCCTTCAAATTATTTTTTACCTTAATGCATTCTATGCATTAATGTAAAAAAACCCTCCCACTACTTGTTCTAAATCCCCCGATCCCTATACTTACCTGCCTCCTCTTACGATCCAATGCTGTCCTGGCTGCTGCACTGCTCTTCTCTTTTCCTGGTTTCACAAGAGACCCAGGCAACACAGGAGCCATAGACTCCTGCTCCTTTCAATCAAAATCCTGTGAAGAGTGAAAGGGGGTGGTGCTGAGCAGTGCTGTGTGCATCTATAGATGCACACAGCCCGGACTGGGAGCACATCTGCACAGGTGCCCCCTTAGCACCGCTGGAAGAAGGCACCCATGGAACAAGAAGACAGCACCGGTGGGAGATGCCAGAGAGGTGATAAGGGACCCATCTGTGCATTGCACAGAGCTGGTAAGTGTAACGTCTTTTTTTATTTTACTGAAAAAAAAAAATAAATCAGCCATCACAATCACTTTAAAGCTTCTTGTAGACACTAGCACTGCAAGAGTTGCACAACTTTTGTGAAGTTTCTTGTTTAAAAATTAACTTACTGAAATCCATAAAGGCACCCTTTGAGTGATGCAGGAGATTAGACTTTCATTGTAATTTATTTGGAAATTTTCACATAGCATTCACCTGACCCACTAGGCTTAAACACGTATTTGTGTCAAAATAAAAAACAGACCAAACCAAAATGTAGAGCATGCATTATTATAAAAATGAATGCACTTCTTAAGCTACTTTTGACTTTACAATTATTCCATTGAATATTAAGCACATTTTGCTAAAGGTTACAAACAGCCTCATTCCACAAATCTTATACCAGCATTCCTTACCTGGGTGCTTGATTGGACATTTAAAAAGGACATGTTTACCTTTTCACAAAAACCCCCCAAAAAACCACACACAATAAGTCCACGTTCTGGGCCCCCTCAATACACTAACCTCGCAATAGTAGGGTAAATTATGGGCTTCTTGGCTACATTTAAAAAATCAGTCCTTTAATATTGTCTTGTTATTTGTTCTGTTTAGGGTTACCTCGCTTAAAATTAGTACTACAATTCTTTAAGGTGTAAATTGCATATAAATGATAATATTTTTCTATTGTATGTGGCAATCTATATTCCTGAATAAGTTATAAAAAATATATTTAGAAAAGAAATCCCACTGCAGACAAACACAAACAAACCTGACTCTTAAGAGAAAAAAGAAATGACAAAGTGGAAAAGGGAACCACAATACTCCCATATTCTCTGGTAAGGTTACAGATGTGGGATGACAGAGCTAGGCAGCCAACCAGGATTACAAATGAAATGACAGTGTCCGACAAATCTCTTTTATAGTTTCTTTGATGCCTGTTCATAAATTGTGTTACTAAAGTAAAAAACATTTTTTTAATTAACAAGTTATACTCACCTGCTCTGTGCAGTGGTATTGCACAGATCGGTCCTGATCTTCCTTTTCTCTGGTCCCCCGGTGGCGCTACTGGCTCTTCCTCTTCTTAGTGCGTCTCCATAACAAGCTGTTTGCGATGGAGGCACACAGTGACTTTGCGATCTTAAGCTGTGTGTCTATGGAGCTGAGCTCCATAGACTTACACAGCAGGACGTAGCTCCGCCACCCACTTCCTCCTCAATGCATTCGATTGACAGCAGCAGAAGCCAATGGCTCCTGCTGCTGCTTTAGTACAGTGCTGGTCTATTCTCCCCACTCTTCCCAGTCACACAGGGAAGGGGGGGGGGGCAGAGAAATAGAAAATGTTTTTTACCTTAGTGCAAGGAAAGCAGAAGGTAAAAATGTTTTTAGCTTTAGTATCACTTCAATAGAGCGTGATCATTGTTTCATTGACTTGAATAAGTATCCTGAGGGGGGGTCTGATAATAAACTGATTGTAATGAACATACTGACCTTCAAATACGTAAACCTTGGAGGAGAAGTAAAGACCAATTGGGAGCATGATCATTAAGATGGTAAAAAAGAGTAATGTCTTCAAGGTAGAAACTAAAGAGCCATCATTTCTGCAAAGAAAAGAACAAGCAGGATTAGTGCCATTACACACCTTAAAGGAAACCTGTAAAAAGAAGAAGTACAAAGGATGCTGTTGCTGATCATTGCTTGGATGTTAGTCATCTGGCTTCTGTTATTGATAATCATTTTGAAAAAAACAGTCACCTGGCTAATCAGATGACTTAAAAAAAAACAAAAACCTATTTCAGTGGCCAACTATGAAGATCAGGAGATGTGCCTTAACTTGCTGCATAGTATGCTCAATGTTAAAGTGGAACTGCACTGCATCTGAGAACCACAAACCAAAAATGCTATTCAATTCATTTTTAATATTTAAAGCAAACACACCCATCCATCCATGTCTCCATGCTTAATTTTGCTGAGAAATCATTTTGAAAAACACACACTGGCATTTCTGGCCATGGCTGTTTTGAGTAAGGGCAGATGATTCATGTAGAATTTTTTTCCTGGAATCCATCTGCCCTTAACTGAGGCATAGGCTGAGCTGAGAACCCTCCCTCTGAAGACTCCTGGGATGTATGCCATCATTTGCCTAGGCATGGAAACCAGAAAGTAACTGAAAAAAATTAGAAAAAAAAAAAAAAGATTTAAGTAAATATGGTATACTTTCCTATCTATTTACGAATGCTAGCACCATAAGGATTAAAAATAGTCAATGTTGATTGAAAGAGTGAAGTTCCGCTTTAAGTTTTCCACTTGAGCTAAAATGTCAGATATTTTGTGAAAGCAATGAACAAGGAAAGTGAAGGTTTTCACTATCGAAGACTGATGTTCCCAAGAATAACGGATGCTAAGATTAAAGCGGAGCTTCACCAAAAGGGGAAGGTCTGCTCTCCCCCCCGTCATATTTATAACAAATTTTTTTCTTTTTTTTTGCGCTGACCTATTTTTGACATGTCACAGATCCCAGAAGGCTGTGAGACCATTCATAAAGCATGGCATGGTTCGTGCATATGCAGTGGGCAGCTGGCTGTGAAGCCACAGAGAATCAAGGCTGGCTGCCAGCAGTTAACATGCCAACGCCAGGGACTGAAGACTGAAGAAGAAATCGGGGATGGCACTGGATCCTGGGACAGGTGAGTGTCTATGTATTAAAAGTCAGCAGCTATAGCTTTTTTAGCTGCTGACTTAATTTTTGTAAGAAACGACTGAAGAACCGCTTTAAGGAAGGCATTTCTATGGGTCCACAGATCAGATACATCATCAATGACAAGCTGTTGAAAGATCAGTTAATGGGGCCAGGGAAAATTACCTGGAAAGCATTCAAGGATATCTTGAGAATTTTGTTGTCCACTACAGAGCACCAAACTACATTCTGCTGGTTGAGGAACTTCTTACAGCATACAAGACCATAAGGATACTTTCACACTAATCCACTGCAAAAACACTTTCTGAGCGGTTTTTAAAAGGACACATGACTTAAAAACTGCATCAAATATGATTCTCAGTGGTGTTTTTGGGGCGTTTTTTTTTAACTGAACAAACATGAGTTTTTACACCGCAACGGAAGCACAACGCCCCAGTGTGAAAACATACAGTGTTTTGAAAAAGCATTCATACCCCTTAAAATTTTCCACATTTTGTCATGTTACAACTAAAAATGTAAATGCATTTTATTGGTGTTTTATGTGATAGACCAAAACAAAGTGGCACATAATTGTGAAGTGGAAAGAAAATGATAAATGGTTTTCAACATTTTTTACAAATAAATATCTGAAAAGTGTGGCGTGCATTTGTATTCAGCCCCCTTTACTCTGATACCCCTAACTAAAATCTAGTGGAACCAATTGCCTTCAGAAGTCACCTAATTAGTAAATAGAGTCCACCTGCATGTAATTTAATCTCAGTATAAATACAGCTGTACTGTGAAGCCCTCAGAGGTTTGCTAGAGAACATTAGTGAACAAACAGCATCATGAAGGCCAAGTAACACACCATACAGGTCAGGGATAAAGTTGTGGAGAAGTTTAAAGCAGGGTTAGGTTATAAAAACCTATCCCAAGCTTTGAACATCTCACGGAGCACTGTTCAATCCATCATCTGAAAATGAAGAGTATGGCACAACTGCAAATCTACCAAGACATGGCCGTCCACCTAAACTGACAGGCCGGGCAAGGCAAGCATTAATCAGAGAAGCAGCCAAGAGGCCCATGGTGACTCTGCATGAGCTGCAGAGATCCACAGCTCAGGTTGGAGAATCTGTCCACAGGACAACTATTAGTCGTGTACTCCACAAATCTGGACTTTATGGAAGAGTGGCAAGAAGAAAGCCATTGTTGAAAGCCATAAGACGTCCCATTTGCAGTTTGTGAGAAGCCATGTAGTGGACACAGCAAATGTGGAAAAAGGCACTCTGGTCAGATGAGACCAAAATTGAACATTTTGGCCTAAAAGTAAAACACTATGTGTGGTGGAAAACTAACACTGCACTTCACCCTGAACACACCATCCCCACCGTGAAACATGGTGGTGGCAG
Source organism: Staurois parvus (assembly GCF_062004578.1). Classification (NCBI taxonomy): domain Eukaryota; kingdom Metazoa; phylum Chordata; class Amphibia; order Anura; family Ranidae; genus Staurois; species Staurois parvus. The sequence continues at coordinate 4,203,372 of NW_028318157.1, forward strand.
CATAATTTTCTGGAAATCCTTTTCTTCAGCAAGAGCAGGGAAGCTGGTCAAAGTTGATGGGAAGATGGATGGAGCCAAATACAGGGCAATCTTGGAAGAAAACCTGTTAGACTCTGCAAAAGACTTGAGACTGGGGCGGAGGTTCACCTTCCAGCAGGACAATGACCCTAAACATACAGCCAGAGCTACAATGGAATGGTTTAGATCAAAATATATTTATGTGTTAGAATGGCCCAGTTAAAGTCCAGACCTAAATCCAATTGAGAATCTGTGGCAAGACTTGAAAATTGCTGTTCACAGATGCTCTCCATCCAGAGCTTGAGATATTTTGCAAAGAAAAATGGGCAAAAATGTCCCTCTCTAGATGTGCAAAGCTGGTAGAGACTTCCCCAAAAAGACTTGCAGCTGGAATTGCAGCAAAAGGTGGTCCTACAATGTATTGACTCGGAGGATGAATACAAATGCACCCCACACTTTTCACATATTTGGAAACAAATTTGAAAACCATTTATCATTATCCTTCCACTTCACAATTATGTGCCACTTTGTGTTGATCTATCACATAAAATCCCAATAAAATACATTTAAGTTTATGGTTGTAACATTACAAAATGTGGAAAATGTCAAGGGGTGTGAACACTTTTTCAAGGCACTGTACATAGACATACACAGGGAAGCATTTTTTTTTAGCTTTTCAGGTGCTTTTTTAATGCAAAAATGCTTCCAAAACTCTTTGGTGAGAAAGCAGCCTAAAAAGGACATAGCCGCAATGGAAAAAAAGTCTCAGGATAACTGGAATCCATAAATGCTGGCTGACTGCAGCACGATGCACTGGACACCGAGTACAAACGTAAATCAGCAGCATCACATTTGATTCATGTAGCACTGACTTCCTAGAAGCCGTCTGCCCTTAGCTCAGGCATACAAACAGGAGGGTGTGCTGAACTTATGTAGTGTGTCAGAAACATTATGCATTTAAATACTTTATAGCCATTAAAAGTTATTTTCAGAATTCTCAGGACTTCTACATGATACAGTTATTCTGAAAATATATTTGCGTTCCATTTGTAAGGGTCTATCATAATCAAACGTTTTCCAAGAAGCAAAACTTTGGAAAAACTGTGTTGTATGGTATGATGAGAAAAGGCCTTTAAAAGCAGCAACACACGATTATAATTATTTACATCAAGCTGATATATATATTTATTTGTGCACAGAATACTTGTTAAAGGAAGACTGTTCTAAGAAAATACGCAGGCTACCATTACTGAACTATTCTTTTGCAATGAGAGCCATTAATGTAGAACTATAGACAAAACTGTGATTTCCATTTTGGGTAGAGTAAGGGAGGGTTATAACCCGTCAGTTTTTCATCAGCTGTGTCCCCTTGGGGAAATTTCTCATCACTTCTTGTCATATACCAAAACAGGAAGTGAGGGGAAATCTGTCCTAAGTGAGAGAATCCCTGAATCTCACCAGAACCCGCAACCCCCTTTGGAAGATTTCTCCTCTATTAGGATGGCCATACGATATACAATTTTCTGTCCAATTTCTGCATAATTTCCTTTAGATTTACCTTCAACTATGTAGTACAAGGGTCTGCCTAATTGGATACAATTGAAAGTGTTGCTAGGTTTGACCTCATATTATATGGTTTTTGGTAAATCTAAACCAAAAATCTCAAGAAAATTGTATAATGTATGGCCAGCCTTAGGGAAAACCCAAAATTTGAGATTTTCTTCTACTTTCACTTTCAACGATAATGGTAAACAGGATAAATAGAGAGGGTGAATCTCCCTAACAGGGGCACAGACAGCAATAAAACCTGACAGGTGTTCTAATCCATCTCCACTCTATCCAAAACTCAAAAAATAGTTTTGCTATTAGTTGTACTTTAATCTGATCCAAAGACTTCAGTACTTCCTCAGACAGACCTCCTAAATGGAGGTCTGGTGCTTTCTGACTGCAGTAATTCCAATCTTCTTCTGAGCCAGCAATTTAAGGTTCATTCAGACATTCATCCTGGTGCAGTAATGTTTTTTTTTCCATACATGAATGGGCTGGCAATGCACTAAAACTTGTCATTTTTATACCATTTTGACAAATTACTGTTTTCTGGCAATGCACTAAAACTTGTCATTTTTATACCATTTTGACAAAATTACTGTTTTTTTTTTTTATTAATTTTGAATATTGCATAACAATGCAGCACACTGCAATACACAGCGGTGCATTACTGTGTGATGGGTTGCGCTGCAACTCATGTGCATTGCAGGCTCCACCTCCGCAACATCCCTAAGATACGCACATTCCTCACCCCAGACACCACCAAACAACTCTCACACTCCCTCATCATCTCACGCCTGGACTATTGCAATTCCCTTCTCACTGGCCTACCCAAACGAACGCTATCCCCACTCCAGTCGATCCTAAACTCAGCGGCTAGACTCATCCACCTCACCAACCGCTCCACATCTGCCTCCCCCCTCTGCCAATCCCTTCACTGGCTCCCGATTGCCCAACGCATCAAATTCAAACTGCTAACTCTGACCTACAAAGCCATTCACAATGCCTCCCCAAACTACATAACTGACCTGATACCCAAATACTACCCTACCCGTGCCCTCTGCTCCTCACAGGACCTCCTACTCTCTAGCTCCCTGGTCTCCTCCTCCCACACCCGATTGCAGGACTTCTCCAGGACTTCCCCCATCCTCTGGAACTCCCTACCCCAATCCATCAGACTGTCGCCTACCCTCCTCACCTTCAGGCGCACCCTGAAAACCCTCCTCTTCAGGGAAGCCTACCCCAACCTCACCTAACAACCGATCTCCTCCACTCCATCCCCCACAGCCATCTCCTCCTGTGCCACCTTCCCCTCCCTCCTAGATTGTAAGCTCGAAAGAGCAGAGCCCTCGAACCCCTCGTGTATTGTATTGTTTATGTCTTGTCTCATGTTCTGTCCCCCCTGCTACTGTACAGCGCAGAGCATACCCTTTGGCGCTATATAAATACTGTATAATAATAATAATAATTGAAGCTGTGTTGCCTTTATGCATGCATGTGCCATTCAAAATAAATGGCACCACAATGCGTTACTGCACGTAACATGCGTTAAGATGATGCACCAAACTACAAACGTGAATAAAATATAGATGCCAGTGATAGCCAGGCAACCATCATTTTCAGAAGGTCTGAATTTTATATAACATTTGTTCATGTTTGTACAGATTTCCTTTTAAAACAGAGTTTGGGTTCTATTCATGGGAAATAGCAAGAAAATGTTCATTTGTACCGGTCTGTCTGGCACGCTTCAATGTCTCCATGAGAATGTAGGAAATCAGCACCTAATACAAAACATACACTAGTTTCTACAAGATTTGCCAAGCAGGCTGTTTACACCACAATATTATGAAGAAGAGATTGAATGATGTGTATATTGTATAAACATAACACAACAAGTTGGACAAGAAATCCCTGAAATCACTCCGGTGATGTAAAGCGGTTCTACAAATACTGTAGCTGCTGACGTTTAATATAAGGACACTTACCTGTCCAGGGGTCCAGCGCTGTCCTCACCCTTCCAATTCTACAATCGGCTTCAGGTCCAAGAGTCAGCATCTTACCTTAGGGAAAACGGCAGTGAAGTCGATTCACGCTGAGCTTTGTGAATGTCCCTACAATCTTCTGAGACCTGTGATATGTCCCAGAAGGCTGCGGGGGAGGGGACAAATTCCTGCTCGGGTCAACACAAAACGTTCCAATCGGAAGTGGGAGCGTCAAAACCAGGTACCCACTCCCCCTGCCACAAAAAACTGCCAATGTTAAAGCGGATCTAGACTGCATCTAAACACCACAAAGCAAATAAGCATTTTAATTAATTTTGAATATTGAAAGCAAAATTCCTCCATCCATCCATGTCTTCAATACTATATTTTGCTGGGAAATCATTTTGTAAAACATCCCCTAGCATTTCTGCCCTTAACCATCTTGAGTAAGGGCAGATGATTCATGTAGCACTGACTTCCTAGAATCCGTCTGCCCTTAGCTCAGGCATACAAACAGAAGGGTGTGCTTAACTGAAAGAAAAAAAAAAACCCTCCCCTCCAGAAAACTCCTGGGATGTATGACATCATTTGCCTAGGCAAGAAACCAGGCAGTAACTGAAGAAACAATAAAATAATTTAAAACAAGTAAATATGATATACATTCCTAACTATTTACTAATGCTAGTAGCATAAGGATTAAAAATAGTCCATGTTGACTGAGTGAAGTTCCACTTTAAAGAGGGGGAGGGGAGATGTGAAATGCAGAACGTCTATTGGGTGAAGTTCTGCTTTAAGTGGATGCTTCTTTCATCATTTCCAGAAGCTCCATATCAGCTTGAACTAAAATATAAATGGATTAATTGTACAAAAGCAGCTACAAAGTCCCTCATGAGTGCTACAATCATTTTGTTTCCTCAGGAATGTCATACTGGGGGACAAGAACTAAAAGAAGGCCTCTGTCTGGTGTAGATAGTGAACACACCCCTAAGGCTAGGCTCACATCAGTGCGGGTGATTCTCACTGCAGGTCCGCACCTGGTTCCGTAGCCGTAACCACCTGCACAGAAAAAAGCAGGAGATGTGTGCAAGTGTTACTAAAAACCCACAACAGTAAAATCAGTCTGTATATGTAGTAAAGCATGCTCGTTATACTCACTGTGGAACCTAAGGGGTTAATCCCCTGCATTGTGTAAAAAGGCTGTTTGATCCTGTCTTCTCTGATCCTCCCTTTCTTCAAGTACCCCTCTCTTATCTCCTGATAAGACATATCATGTGGAGACACTGCACGTGCTCAGTTTGGTGTGTATTGCGGTTTGTTTGTTTTTTTGGGAGAGTGCATGTGATCAGCACAGGGCCAATCAGCACTGTCCAGACAGAGGTCAGGGGTTCTGCATCCTAGAGAAAACTCCTCCTAAAAACTTTAACCAGTGCTCTGTCAGACACCGATAGAAGTCACAAGACTGTTAACTCTGATGAGAAAAGGTATTTGGCAGTATATATTTACTAAAACAATTGCATTTCCATGTTCTGTGGGAGACCAGATATAGTGAATGCAGGGTTCTGGGTTTAGTAACACTTTAATCCTAAAACTGGAAATTGGTGCACTGCATTTGTGGTTCCCGTGCAGGCTGTGATTCCAGAAATGGTGCAGGAGGAACAGCAGCCCATTCAAATGAAAACGCAGAGACCCAACAATGTGAACCTTAGGCCCTGTTGACATTTGGGAATGGAACTGTTAGTGAATACATGCGGGAGAATTGAACTGTTAGTGAATACATGTGGGAGAATTGAACTGTTAGTGAATACATGTGGGAGAATTGAACTGTTAGTGAATACATGTGGGAGAATTGAACTGTTAGTGAATACATGTGGGAGAATTGAACTGTTAGTGAATACATGTGGGAGAATTGAACTGTTAGTGAATACATGTGGGAGGATTGAACTGTTAGTGAATACATGTGGGAGGATTGAACTGTTAGTGAATACATGTGGGAGAATTGAACTGTTAGTGAATACATGTGGGAGAATTGAACTGTTAGTGAATACATGTGGGAGAATTGAACTGTTAGTGAATACATGTGGGAGAATTGAACTGTTAGTGAATACATGTGGGAGAATTGAACTGTTAGTGAATACATGTGGGAGAATTGAACTGTTAGTGAATACATGTGGGAGGATTGAACTGTTAGCGAATACATGTGGGAGGATTGAACTGTTAGTGAATACATGTGGGAGAATTGAACTGTTAGCGAATACATGTGGGAGAATTGAACTGTTAGTGAATACATGTGGGAGGATTGAACTGTTAGTGAATACATGTGGGAGAATTGAACTGTTAGCGAATACATGTGGGAGGATTGAACTGTTAGTGAATACATGTGGGAGAATTGAACTGTTAGTGAATACATGTGGGAGAATTGAACTGTTAGTGAATACATGTGGGAGAATTGAACTGTTAGCGAATACATGTGGGAGAATTGAACTGTTAGCGAATACATGTGGGAGGATTGAACTGTTAGTGAATACATGTGGGAGAATTGAACTGTTAGTGAATACATGTGGGAGGATTGAACTGTTAGTGAATACATGTGGGAGAATTGAACTGTTAGTGAATACATGTGGGAGGATTGAACTGTTAAGACACATGCCCTCCCCTTCCAAGTAATGACAGATGCCCCCATTTCCAGTTAAAGATAGGTGTCCTCCTACCGATAGTTAAACATGACATGCCCCCCATCCCCCCCCCCATGCTAGTAATGACATGCCCCCCCCCCTTCATTCCCCCCACCATCCTAGTGATGACATGCCCCTATCCCCTTCCCCCACCATCCTAGTAAAGACATGCCCCCCCACCATCCTAGTAATGATGACATGTTCCACTTTTCCTCCCCCCACCATCCTAAGAATGACATGCTCCCTTCTCCTACCCCACCATGCTAGTAATGAGGACATGCCCCCTTCCCCACCATCCTAAGAATGACATGCCCCCCTTGCTCTCCCATCCTAAGAATGACATGCCTCCCATGCTAGTAATGACATGCCCCCCCTTCATTTCCCCCACCATCCTAGTAATGACATGCCCCCATCCCCTTCCCCCACCATCCTAGTAAAGACATGCCCCCCCCATCCCCTCCCCCCACCATACTAGTAATGATGACATTCTCTACTTCGACTCCCCCCACCATCCTAAGAATGACATGCCCCCTTCCCCTACACCACCATCCTAGTAATGATGACATGCCCCCCTCCCCTTCATTTACTATCCTAATAATGACAAGCCCATCCCAGTAGTGATGACATGCCCCCTCCCCCCCCCCCCTCACCATCCTAGTAGTATCTTGGAGGCTGCAGCCCTTGGGGCCCCTCAGGGGGTATTAGGGGATTTTTAAGTAACTTTTCTGTAAGTGTTGGCAGGTGCTGTGGGGGGACCATGTGTCTGTTCCAAGCTATCAATCAGTGTTCCCACGTGCGTATGTTCTTCCCAAGGTGAGGAGGTGCAGAGAATCCTCGTTAGGTTAGTGACCTGAGCAGAGCAGTGTCTTACCTAAGTTACAGTCATCCTGTCCTGGCTCTCCTCCTGCCTCGCTCGTTTTGTGTGTCAGACAGGCGGCTCACTGTCCCTCCCACTGTTGTCAGCACACTGTCACACGTCCCCATCCAAGGCTGCTCTTGCTCCTCCACTCGCAGGCTCACATGGCTTCTCCCCAGCCAATAAGAGCGAAGGAGGGGTGTGGACAAGGTAAACTGGAAGCTAGTCAATGAATTACAGAGCTCAGTTGGGGCCCTGGAGAACACAAGGTGAATCGGAACTGGACTGTCTCTAGGATATTGTGGGGGAAATGCAGCATATATGACAGCTGAGAGCCGCTGGCCCTCTGGGGCTAGGGACGGGGTCAAAATTGCGACCCCTGTGACCGTTCATGCTTCGCCCATGCTTGATGCATTTTTCTTTTCTATAAATGACTTTTATTCACTTGTAATGTAACTTTGAGCTTGCAAGAATATTTAAAATTTTCAGCAAGAATCAATCCCATAGCACAGCCCCCTCCATCTACACGTTATTACACTCTGCTATTCTGAGTGACTGAAAAGCACATGTCTGTGCTGGCCTAGCTCCTCTACAGACTTTTATGTAGAAGGTGGTGGGAGTAGAGAAGGGGAATGCTATAATATATAGGTTGGGTGCAGCTCTGAGCCTGATGGGGCTGCTGAAGTTACATGCAGGATGGTTACACCAAGCAGCGATCTTGAGGCTTTTCAGTGTCTACACATCTAAGGAGGTTTTGAGGTAATAACATGTATAAAATACAATAAATCCACATATAAATCCATTGAAAGATTGGCATTGAAATGAATGGTCTGTTGACAAGTGGCCACACATGGCCAGATCTATGTGTCTAAAAGAGTGGATGTCATAGAAGTGATCATCACTTTCTCTAGTCATTGTCATTTAGGGTCAGATTTAAGGCCGGTTCATAGTGAAATGACGGTGTTGGAAAGGCACGTTCCATGTGAGCTTCCTATTCCACACAAGAACTTGCTAGCCTTTAAGGTGCATGTGGGTGACGATAATTGTTAATGTCACCCTAAACGCATCATGCAAACACAGCACATTTGCAGCCACAAAACCGCATGGTATCACGTGGTTTGGTATGTGGCACAATTTGTAAATGTAGTGTAGGCACTATTTTTTGTGTGTTCTGGTGTGTTTGGCAGGCCAATGAAATCAATGGGCTCCCAAAACAAGAAAGCACACATTCCAGATGTGTGACCTCCATAGATTATGCTGGAAGCTGTTACATTGAAGGTGAATACTGCACAGAGATGATAGGATCGGCACAACGTACACGGCGTGTATAGGGTTGGCATGACGTACCCAGCGCATACAGTGGATATAAAAACTCTACACACCCCTCTTAAAATGTCAGGTTTCTGTGATGTAAAAAATGAGACAAAGAAATCATTTCAGAACTTTTTCCACCTTTAATATGACCTATAAACTGTACAACTCAATTGAAAAACAAACTGAAATCTTTTAGGCGGGGGTGAGGTGGGGGGGAATAAACATAAAAAACTAAAATATTGCAGTTGCATAAGTGTGCACACCCTCTTATAACTGGGGATGTAGCTGTGTTCAGAATTAAGCAATTGCATTTAAAATCATGTTAATAGTAGGTCTTTACAGACATTTTCTTAGGCACATCCTACAGCAAAAGCCATGGTCTGCAAAAAGCTATGGCGCAACAGTGACATTACCAAGAACTGGACATCCCTCTAAAATTGATGAAAAGACAAGAAGAAAACTGGTCTGGGAGGCTGCCAAGAGGCCTACAGCAACATTAAAGGAGTTACAGGAATATATGGCAAGTACTGGCTGTGTGGTATATGTGACAACAATCTCCCGTATTCTTCATATGTCTGGGCTATGAGGTACAATGGCAAGACGGAAGCCTTTTCTTACGAAGAAGAACATCCAAGCCCGGCTAAATTTTGTAAAAACATATCTGAAGTCTCCCAAAAGCATGTGGGAAATGTGTTATGGTCTTATGAAACCAAGGATGAACTTTGTGGCCATAATTCCAAAAGATATGGCGCAAAAACAACATTGCACATCACCAAAAGAACACCATACCCACAGTGAAGCATGGTGGTGACAGCATCATGCTTTGGGGTTGTTTTTCTTCTGCTGGAACTGGGGCCTTAGTCAAGGTAGAGGGAATTATGAACAGTTCCAAATACCAGTCAATATTGGCACAAAACCTTCAGGCTTCTGCTAGAAAGCTGAACATGGAGAGGAACTTTATCTTTCAGCATGACAACGACCCAAAGCATTCATCCAAATCAACAAAAGAATGGCTTCACCAGAAGAAGATGGAAGCTTTGGAATGGCCCAGCCAGAGCCCAGACCTGAATTTGATCAAAAATCTGTGGGGTAATCTGAAGAGGACTGTGCACAGGAGATGCCCTCGCAATCTGACAGATTGGGAGTGTTTTTGCAAGAAAGAGTGGGCAGATATTGCCAAGTCAAGATGTGCCATGCTGATAGACTCATACCCAAAAAGACTGAGTGCTGGAATCAAATCAAAAGGTTCTTCAACAAAGTATTAGTTTAAGGGTGTGCACACTTATGCAACCACATTATTTTAGTTTTTTATTTTTACTTCCCTCCACCTAAAAGATTTCAGTTTGTTGTTCAAATGAGTTATACAGTGTATAGGTTACATTAAAAGGTGGAAAACGGTTTGAAATGATTGATCTTTGTCTCACTTTTTTACATCACAGAAACCTGACATTTTAACAAGGGTGTGTAGACTTTTTACATCCACTGTATAGGATCCCTGCGACGTACACGGTGGGCACAGGATCCGCGCGACGTACACGGTCTCTTCCTCTGATGAAGTGCGTGCGCACATAAGAAGGAGCCAGGACGTCGTGCCGCTACGCCGCCGGAGCCACGTGGAGGCCCAGCAGCCATCTTTGACTTTGGAGGTATTTATTTGCAGAGCCCATTACTGAGATCCAGTTTCCTGACCCAGAGAAGGAAGATATCCTGTAAATAGGCACCCTCTTCTATCTATCTCTTATAGGGACCTCTGGTTAGCTGGATCCAATTAATCTGATCCCTGGGCTTTTTCCTGATTACCACACTGAAGGATGAGTACCTAACCATGACCAGACCATTACCTGATGAGGAAATCCTTGGATGTGATACTTCATGCGTATAACTATTACGCATCTGGTGAGTGCGTAATTCTGAAATTTCTCACGGAGCACCGCCATTGATCCCACCAGTTACCTGGCTCTTTTAGTCACACAGACCGTTGCTTACATTGAATCTGATTTTTATTGTTATAGCGCTGAACTACTCTATGTGACGTACAGGGTGCGTATAGGATCGGCGTGACGTACAGGGTGCGCATAGGATCGGCGTGACGTACAGGGTGCGCAGAGGACCGGCGTGACGTACAGGGTGCGCAGAGGACCGGCGTGACGTACAGGGTGCGCAGAGGACCGGCGTGACGTACAGGGTGCGCAGAGGACCGGCGTGACGTACAGGGTGCGCAGAGGACCGGCGTGACGTACAGGGTGCGCAGAGGACCGGCGTGACGTACAGGGTGCGCAGAGGACCTGCGTGACGTACAGGGTGCGCAGAGGACCGGCGTGACGTACAGGGTGCGCAGAGGATCGGCGTGACGTACAGGGTGCGCAGAGGATCGGCGTGACGTACAGGGTGCGCATACGATCGGCGTGACGTACAGGGTGCGCATACGATCGGCGTGACGTACAGGGTGGGCATACGATCGGCGTGACGTACAGGGTGGGCATAGGATCCGTGTGAAGTAGAGGGTGGGCATAGGATCGGCGTGACGTACAGGGTGGGCATACGATCGGCGTGACGTACAGGGTGGGCATACGATCCGTGTGACGTACAGGGTGGGCATACGATCGGCGTGACGTACAGGGTGGGCATACGATCGGCGTGACGTACAGGGTGGGCATACGATCCGTGTGACGTACAGGGTGGGCATACGATCGGCGTGACGTACAGGGTGCGCATACGATCCGTGTGACGTACAGGGTGGGCATACGATCGGCGTGACGTACAGGGTGGGCATACGATCGGCGTGACGTACAGGGTGGGCATAGGATCCGTGTGACGTACAGGGTGGGCATAGGATCCGTGTGACGTACAGGGTGGGCATAGGATCCGTGTGACGTACAGGGTGGGCATAGGATCGGCGTGACGTACAGGGTGGGCATATGATCTGTGTGACGTGGAGGGTGGGTATAGGATCGGCGTGACGTGCAGGGTGTGATGATGGGGGATCAGTCGGTATGCTGCGCTCACATCGCGCTCCATCAGCACCAATGCCACCTTATGAGAAGGACGGTGCGGCGTGCTCAGTCCCGCCCCCTCACTCCCTAATATTGGGGCTCCACTTACTGCCTGAAGTCCGGCGGAGGGAAGCTGGCGGCGTTCAGAGCTGCTTTGTCCAATCTCTCCATACTGCCCGGGCCTACTGACAACTTCACTTCCTGGGTGTCCGACGTCATGTGACCCTTGTCATGTGACATCCAATGTGACCGAGGGGCGTGGTGCTGGGGGTTGTGCGGACGGCGGCAGTGGCTGATTGTGGCTGGCTCAGCATGAGCGGTGAGGGCGCTTCTTGGCGGGTTGTGTGCACGACTCTCCGTACAAGTTGTATGAATGCAGCAATATACAACGTGTAAAGCCGACCTTCCATACAAAGATGGTTGTTTACATTTATTCCAGCCTCCCTCCCAATGCAAATGGCTATGCAAGCTAATGCCACCTTTACAAAGAAATAATAACAAGCCCACATAGGTCTGCAGGAAGAATTGTTAGTAAAGCAGCCTGTAAAGAGTGCAATGCCGGGCTCCTGCAGACTCTTCCTCCATGCCCACACAGGTACTGGCTTTCAGTGGACTAGCAGTGGGCAGATTACTGCTTTGGTGTTCCTTGGAGAACTGTCCTTAGGCTGTATCTCAGTGTTGGTACATTTGATGTACATTTGATCTTGTACATGCTCTTGGTACATTTCCCCCGGAGTACGGTGACCTGCAGGTCAAACACACAAAGGTTACCAACTGACTAACTTATTACCTGTTTTGTTTTCTTATACTTCCCCCACCACCTTTTTTTCTCATTTGTTGCTGTGCAGCTTCTCTCTTTTTTTACGGGGGAAGGGCGAGGGATCCTCCTAGATCCTTTTCTTTTTATAATGGTCTCTCAGGCCTGGAGCAGCGGAATGGTTAAAGCCTTGCATTTTTTCCAAATTCCTTCTCCCTTCCTTTTTAACTTTTTTTTTTTTTCCTTTCCACTCTTGGAGGCTCTGCAGACTGGACGATCTTTATTACAGCCAAAACCATACCCGAGTCATCACAGCCCACTGACCCCAGTTCCACTCTATCTCCTCACCATGGCCTCTGCTTCGCTCAAAATCTACTCCCATAATATCCATGGCTTTAATTATCTGATGATGTGGTCAAAACTGTTATTTTCTTAACTCAAGTCATGTCAACATTGTATGCCTATAAGAGAGCAGGATTTCCTCCTCCTCAGCTCCAAAATATCTTTCTCCTCATTTCCCCACCTTTTACTTGGCTTCAGCCCCCTGAAAAACATAGAGGGGTTTTAATAGTGTTCTGTCGCGCCTTCTTGTTCTCCTGTACTAAGGAAATAATTGACCCGACTGACAGATATCTACTACTTCAAGAAACTGAACAAACACAACGTAACTGGTCAAAAAATATGCTCACCAACAGCTTCTAGCACAGATTCTTTTTTCACCTCAAGTTGGTCTCTCAACATTGCTCTGTGGCCCTTCTCCTTATGGGGGACTCAAATGTGGCCTTAGATTCCACTATGGACAGACCATACTCTCCATCTCATGATCCATCTGTGGGGGACCAGTTAAGGGTATTCCTGCGAACCCATGGCTTGGTGGACGCTTGAAGACATTACTTGCTACTCACATCCACATAATAGTTTTTGTAGGGTCAACCTAGTCTTTATATCCTGCATTTACAGAGTATTGATCTCCTTCACACCATGGTCAGACCACAACCCGATCATATTCCTCATCACAATTTCAGGCCTTTCCCACCTCTCTCCCCACTTGAGGCCTAACAACTCCCTTCTCACACCTCAGGACACCTACCTTGATATCCATACACACATTCAATGTTTTTTTACTGATAATGTTGGTTCGGTGTCCTCAGCAATCTCCCTCTGAGAAGCTCACAAGTCCCATTATACAACTCACCTCCTCAAAAGGAGAGGGAGGGAAAGCTCCATGCGCTTTCTGAAAAACTTACCACTGCTGATGCAGTATGGAAAGCTCACCCCTCAAACTTGAATTGGGCTCGAGACACTATTGCTGCTGAGTTCGATCTCCTGGCATCTGATAAGGCCGAGAAGGCCCTTTGTTGGACCAAACATAAGTACTATTCTTGTGCAAACAAACCTGGAACAGTGCTTGCCAGGTGACTGAACGCAGCAGGATGCACACATAAACCTATCTGACTTCACTCCACTGGAGGTGACCTCGCTTCGGACCTGATGAAAATCGACAATTCTTTTTCGGACTTTTTATCCACTCTTTATAGCAACCCGACTTCGTTTTCAGTTGACCTAGCAGATAATTTCTTCCGCAAGCTCCATCTCCCCTCTCTCTCCAAGACACTTAATGCTGACATCAGGAAGATGGAAGTAGCCCAGGCCATTAAATAGATATGCCCTTCAAAAGCTAAAAGTCCAGATGGCTTCACTGGCCCTTCTGATCTCCCACCTGGCAGTATATTTCAATAGTATGAAGCACAGTGCGCTACCCTCTCCAGACTCTTTGCAGGTACATATCTCCGTGATTCCCAAGACCACTGAAAATACCCAGGATCCCCAAGCCTTCTGACCAATTTCTTTATTGAATGAGGACATATAGTTTCTGGAGTCATCCGGTGGGAGACAATTTTTGAAAAAGTGATGCATCACATTACCCTGATGAACCAGCGCAAGATCCCAGGTTTTCTTCTTTCACTTGACATTTATAAAGCGTTCAATACCCTTTCTTGGGACTATTTGCGATACATACTATGACCCTGGGTCTTCGGGAAGTCAATTCTTGCTTGGCTCTCAGCAATTAAGCCAGCCATTTCCTCCTCTATGGTTAACATTTGCTACACGGGCTTCTCCTCAGCCTCATTCCCTATTTTTCTGGGCAGGAGACAGGGAGATCACTTGTTCCCAGTCCTCTTCATCCTAGCTCTCGACTCTTTGGCCATCGCCCTCCAAACTGACCTCAGTATCGTGGGCTTATATTTTGCAGGCGATTCCTTCAAAATGAACCTATGATGCTCTCTTAACCCTTTCTAACTCGATCACCACCTTGCCCAACTTACAAAACCTCCTGGCTCATTTCTCCATTATTGCTGGCCTCCAGCTCTGTCCTCACAAGACAACCTCCCTGAACATTTCTGTTCCACAGTCCTTGGTCTCCCACCTCCAATCAAACTTCCCTTATCATTGTGTAAGCATTTGGGCATCAAACTGGCTCCCTCTTATTCTTCCCTTTTGCGACTAACTTCTATCTTCTCCTGCACTCTGTCTCTACTCTTATGGAATCCAGGTGCTTTCCCACCTTGTCCTGGATTGGCCACATTCATGCAGTCAAGATGACCATCCTTCCTAAGATCCTATATTATTTTTGAACCTTACCAGACCGAGTCCCCTATTTCTATCTACGCCTACTCCAGAACAGAATCCTCTCTTTCATTTGGGCCTACAAGCATCCCAGAGACTCCCGCTCTACCCTCTATGCCCACAGGCTGCGAGATGGGCTTGGGGTCCTGCATGTGGCAAAATACTATTATGCAGCGCAAATCTCACAAATTACCATGTGACATCTGAGGTCTCTCTTTTGGTGCTTCTAAAAATACCCAGCTGCGCATACATTTCAGTAACGACAGTATTGTGGCTCCTACAGAAGCTATGCCCCACTTGTTTAAGCACTCTTATGATGCATAGCCTGAGACTTTGTGAATCGGTTCAATATTCAAGCAGCCTGGTGTCCCTATTCCTTCTTCAGCTCCTGAATAACCCCTTATTCATACCGGGGTTTGAACATCTGCATTTCTTTTAGGAGCGCCAGATCCCTAAGAGCGTACCTGATGCATAGCCATCTGTAAAATAGGGTTCCCCCAGTACAAAAAGACTATCTGATGCATAGCCACCTGCAAAATATGGTTCCCCCAGTAATTAGACACAGAGGTACGTTCCCATGTGGACATTGCAAATTTTGCAATTGGATCCACAAGGAAAGAAGTGTGGCTTTATCAAATGCGGGGACATGGACCCCACGATATGCGATCAACTGTCAGACAGTAGGAGTAGCTTATATTATGAAGTGTGCATGTAAATTGTTCTATGTGGGCAAATTTATAACACTTGGGATGTGGTTCTGATGGATCAGGCATAGCAATTATGAAATAAATCACATTTTAGTTGTCACTAGAACAATTGTCCCTTTTTTTTCCCTATTCTGTTTTTGCGACATCTCAAAACATTTTGTAATCTCATTCACTTTCAGTCCCAGTGAAAATACTCTCCTGGAAAAATAAAACTGTGTCTTACTAGCAGAAGGGTTCTAACCATTCACCATTTTATTAAAAATGTTAAAAAGTTTTGGGTAATCTGTAGTCCAATTTGCATGTATTTTGCTTATAATGTTCAGATCCTAAGTATATACAGTATTTTTTTTTTTTTTTTTTTATATATATATAATTGGATTTACTTTTTATTTTGTTTATTCAAGTAAATATAAATGCTGCATATGAACAATTCCTAATTAAAAAAATTACAGGCATCAGGTTGTGAGGTTTAGACAAGAGCAACAGATTTAGTGGTCTTAAATAACAGAGATCAGATTACACCAACTGCAAAATAACTCTAAGAAGAGACATCCCCTCCCACTCTCATACTAGAGACTTGACCATGTGACTAATTCAGGTCATAGATGGTGACATGGGAATCCCTCCCGCCGAGTCTTTGTGTTCTCCCGGTGGGGACGGCTAACAGCTGCTAGCAATCATTGCATATAAAGTCCAGCAGGCTGGTTGTACCCAAATTGATTCATCGACCACTTGGGTACATTTAGCCTGCCCATACAGTACATGGTTTGAATTTCGGCCAAGATTTTAACCATCTATGGCTGGCTTTAGTCTGTCCCACAGAGTGTATGTTAGGGTGAATGTTACAAGCAAAGCATGTCTTCTGTGTGCAATGTCATGATTTCCAAAGCTATTGCTAAGGATATGTGGATCCAATTACTAGTATAAAGAGACCAGCTCAAACAGCACGTGTAGAAAAAATTATCTTGAAAATAGAGAAAAATGGCTGGTGAAACAGTAGAAAAGGTGTCCATCCTCTTAGGACACTAACAGGTACGCTGGGAGTAGGAGGGGGTTATACCAATGTAGCACTTTCTAGTGTAAGATAGTTTTTTCTTCTACAGTTAGAGACTTGCTAGAAGCCTGGACATGAGTCAGCAAGGTTACTTGCAGTTAAGGCTGAAGGGTTCTGCAAGTCAGTTCTCTGATACCCCCCCCCCCCCCGCTCTAGAAAGTTTGAGAAAAGGTGAGGAGGGTCTGATCTGCATACTTAGGGGAGTCTGGCCAATTCCCAGGCAGGAGGCCTGGCATGGTGGCTAGGTCAGCTCTTAAATAAGAGAGAGTCTGGTCAGCAGGAGAGTTGGGTGGAAGATTGAGTGAGAAAGTGCTGCTGGTGTGGAGCCTGGGAAGGGGCCCCAGAGGAGGGGGGTCTGCCTACAGGCTGGAAGTTGGAAAGAAGGACCTCCACTGTCCCACAGTCTACCAGGGTAAGACAACCTGCCAGCAGGGAAGGTGCCAGCCCAGCATAAGGCCTGAAAGCTGTTTCAACCTTTAAAGCTACAGGAACAAGACAGTGTCAGGTGCAATACCCAACTAGGACTGCATTACTTGTGTGTCTCAGAATCCCTTGCCCTGTGATACTCTCAAGACAGCCAGGTGTATGAGGAGATTTTCATCTGGGATCTGAGGCGGTTCTTTTAAAAGGACCAAGTGCTCCTTGCAAAGACTATGCTGATTCTTCAGAAGATAAGAACCACTCCTGAGGGTTAGATATCCTAGGATTTGTTCTTCCGTGATTGTGCTGGATTTTTGTCCTCTTTGTGCCTAAGAATTTGTCCTCCAATTTGTTTCAGTTCCATTGGGCATCCCGTACACTCCTAGACCCTAGCCAAGTTGCTAACCCTTAATAAAACAACAAACGCCAAGCTCATGGACTTTTTACTGACTGTGGATGAAAAGTGTGAAAAATTAGTGTTTTGCTGGGTGTGCAGAGCTTAGGGGGACCCAAAAACTCAGTGACCCTCAAGGAGGTAGTGCTACACGAGGCTGGTCACATTCTTTGTTTGTCAGTGTCCAAATGCTCCTTTAGGCAGCAGTATAACCCAATTGTCTCTGAATCCTGTTTCCCTAATAAACTTCAGTGAACTTCAAGTAGGGGATTTTATGGTGAGTAAAAGCATTTTTCATATCAATGTATAGAACTGTATTCTGAGGAATATGTCAAATTATGTTCGGTTTTCAGCTTAGAATAACTACATAAAGTCACAAGCAGTTACAGAAATTGTCAGATTGGATCTAATACAACCTATGAAGGAGAGATCTACATGTCAACCATCTCTGTGAAATTTGGATAATATGTGTGTCCATGGTATTTTGATGATCTGTCACTATGTGGAATTGTAATTTTAAAGTACAGCAGCCCTTGGCTAAACAAGTATCTCTTCTGTTCTGACAGCTGCAGACAGTTGAATTCTCATTTCCTGTGTCGTAGCTCTCTTTGTAGAGAATGGTCAGGTTGTAGTTTGGGAGAAGATGTTTATATTGTATTATTACACCTAATCTAATGTTCTGTATTACCCAGGATAAGTCTCAGCACTGCTGAGAGTTGTCCTGTTTGTTTGCAAAATTAGTTGCTCAGAAGGCAGATAATCAACGTTAATAACATGAAACCCAGCCATTCTGTGATCTGTAATTTGTCCTACAGTATATGGCAACTTCACTGGCTTGGCAACATATAACATAAATGACACCTGCACAAAGAATTTTGCAATTTAAACTAGTTAAAATGGAAGTTTACTCTTAGCAACTTGATAAAAAAATAATGATGTTTAGCAAGGAGCATACATTCCACATTAATAATTATGCTACCAAAATTAGTGTGTGTTGTAAAGTACCTCCAGCATTGTTCCTGTTTCTTCTAGCTTGAAGCTGCCATTTTGCAGAAGCCCAGAGCCCCTGAATAGCAGTAAATCATAGAGCGTAACTAAACCCATTGATTTAACAGTTTTACAAAACACTTACATTCCTGGAATGCTGGGATTGCTAACTGTAACATTTGCTTGTGTCCTCAACCAAACTGTCAAACTATCAAATAGATGTCATAATTGATCACATGTGCAGTACCATGGCAGTTGCTGATCAAACAGAAGCAGTTTCCTTGGCTGTAAAGGATAGGAGGGTTTAATTCCACTTTAAGGTTTTCAGGAAATTGGCTTCTAGAAATTCGTCAGTACCTAAAAATGCCTAAAAATGGAGAGTAACTGAGCATGTGCAGAGCAGAGTGAGACAATGTATTGCTGTATTTTAAACAGTATAGACACTTTTTTTTAATGTTTCACATAGCTATACCTGCAATAGGGGCCAGCCTGAAGTGATCTAATAGAACTTAATTTTCTGACTAAAGTTCCACTTTAATAGTTTACTGTTTAGTCTCCAGCCAGCTATGATTTGAAAAAGTAGCAAAAATATATGTAACCATGACAACAGTTAGGGTTTTCTGTACACTGAATGATTAAAAACTGAGTTCACCTTTTCCATAAAAAAAAGTCAAGGGGCCCCAGTGGATATTAAAAACTTTGTGCAGCTTTGTAAAAATGCTTAATAATAATATTGTCAGACCTGTAGGCCATTTGGATCCCCTCAGAAGCCTGGCCTGAAAGCTCAAAGTTAGCAGCCTCCATGTCCTGACTTATTGCTAGGGAGTGAAAACTATTGCTTTTCACTCCTGCAATGCCAGGAGTGGGCATCCAATAGTTTTCACATCCTAGCAACAAGACAGGACATGGGGGGAATGTAAACTGGGCATTTTCAAGCCAGGTTTCTGAGGGGATCCAAATGGCCTACAGGTATGACA
This sequence comes from Staurois parvus, assembly GCF_062004578.1. Lineage (NCBI taxonomy): Eukaryota > Metazoa > Chordata > Amphibia > Anura > Ranidae > Staurois > Staurois parvus. The sequence continues at coordinate 4,222,679 of NW_028318157.1, forward strand.
TAATATTATTGAACATTTTTACAAAGCTGCACTTTTTTTGAAAAATTGTACCCAAGGCCACTTGTTGATAAAGTTACCCATATAAAGTTTTTTTCTTTCACAAAATTCTGATTGGTTTTAAGGTGAACAGTTAAGTATATAGGTAAGTAAAATAATGTGGGGGTACCATCATGGAGCACTAAAAGGTTTTTATTTATATCTATAGGACTTTAGTTATGGGATCTCTGTGCTTAACCTCCTGAGCCTGCACGTCTGCTGGGAACATTATGAGTTTCACTCTCCCTATTTTAATTTATTGTTATTTTCATAATAAGAAAAATGCAAAGGAAAGTAGAGCAACATCACACATTTGGTGGGAACTCTCCAGTCCATAAATTAGGTAGAGGAAGAGGTGGTAACTATGGCACTATGACCTCACTGTCCTCAAATGATATAGGAAGGCAGTAGGTGATTCACCAAAGTACATTCCATATATAAAATGATACTAAACACAGAGTTTAATTTATATTATCCCTTCTCTTTCTGTATGCAGATGATCATAATGTAATCATTTTTATATAAAAAAAAAGTATCTAAGCACCTTTTTCCTAATCGATATACAGATGTCACACAATCCAGCTTTTTCCCAGCCTGTCTGCAGGGAAAAATAAGGAGGAGGAGCGTCTAGTTCTCTGCTACTGGTCACATGTTCAAAATAAAAAAAAATAACCTTTGGGATACAGAGTAGAAATCAATAATTAATATCAATAAAATGTTTTAAATTGTTATATAAATATACATTTGAAATCAAATGTTTATTCTTTCTTGGCAATAACATGGTATGGGCGGATTTCTGCCAGTCACAGGCTGTGTCACACCCCTCCAGCCTCTGTGTTAGCCTCTATCAATAAAAATGTAATATCCCACCCTCATTGTGTTTAGCTGGTTAGTGGGCATGGAGGAGGAGGGAGTAAAAGGGTTGTCGTTTACCACTATGTACAGTGGGGATCGAAAGTTTGGGCACCCCAGCTAAAAATTTGTATTAATGTGCATAAAGAAGCCAAGGAAAGATGGAAAAATCTCCAAAAGGCATCAAATTACAGATTAGACATTCTTATAATATGTCAACAAAAGTTAGATTTTATTTCCATCATTTACACTTTCAAAATAACAGAAAACAAAAATATGGCGTCTGCAAAAGTTTGGGCACCCTGCAGAATTTATAGCATGCACTGCCCCCTTTGCAAAGCTGAGACCTGCCAGTGTCATGTATTGTTCTCAATCATCATCTGGGAAGACCAGGTTATGTCAATCTCAAAGGTTTTAAATGCCCAGACTCATCTGACCTTGCCCCAACAATCAGCACCATGGGTTCTTCTAAGCAGTTGTCTAGAAAACTGAAACTGAAAATAGTTGACGCTCACAAAGCTAATGAAGGCTATAAGAAGATAGCAAAGCATTTTCAGATGTCAATATCCTCTGTTCAGAATGTAATTAAGAAATGGCAGTCATCAGGAACAGTGGAAGTTAAAGCAAGATCTGGAAGACCAAGAAAAATATCAGACAGAACAGCTCGCAGGATTGTGAGAAAAACAATTCAAAACACACGGTTGACTGCACGATCCCTCCAGAAAGATCTGGCAGACATTGGAGTTGTGGTACACTATTCCACTATAAAGAGATACTTGTACAAATATGGTCTTCATGGAAGAGTCATCAGAAGAAAACCTCTTCTACGTCCTCACCACAAAAATCATCGTTTGAACTTTGCAAATGAACATATAGACAAGCCTGATGCATTTTGGAAACAAGTTCTGTGGACCGATGAGGTTAAAATTGAACTTTTTGGCCGGAATGAGCAAAGGTACGTTTGGAGAAGAAGGGGCACAGAATTTAATGAAAAGAACCTCTGTCCAACTGTTAAGCATGAGGTTGGATCAATTATGCTTTGGGGTTGTGTTGCAGCCAGTGGCACAGGGAACATCTCACGAGTAGAAGGAAAAATGGATTCAATAAAATTTAAGCAAATTTTGGATGGTAACTTGATGCCATCTGTGAAAAAGCTGAAGTTAAAGAGAGGATGGCTTCTACAAATGGATAATGATCCTAAACACACCTCAAAATCCACGGGGGATTACATCAAGAGGCGTAAACTGAAGGTTTTGCCATGGCCTTCACAATCTCCTGACCTCAACATAATTGAAAATCTATGGATAGACCTTAAAAGAGCAGTGCGTGACAGACAGCCCAGAAATCTCAAAGAACTGGAAGACTTTTGTAAGAAAGAATGGCAAAGATACCTCAAACAAGAAATGAAAGACTCTTGGCTGGCTACAAAAAGCGTTTACAAGCTGTGATACTTGCCAAAGGGGGCAGTACAAGATATTAACTCTTCAGGGTGCCCAAACTTTTGCAGACGCCATTTTTTTGTTTTCTGTTATTTTGAAAGTGTAAATGATGGAAATAAAATCTAACTTTTGTTGACATATTATAAGAATGTCTAATCTGTAATTTGATGCCCTTTGGAGATTTTTCCATCTTTCCTTGGCTTCTTTATGCACATTAATACAAATTTTTAGCTGGGGTGCCCTTTCGATCCCCACTGTATATGCCCACATGTGTGGCTTTATAGTCGCATGGGCTGCTCAGATATGTTAGGCAGGAAATGCTCAGCACATAAACTCACTGAAACTGAGGATGTGCAGTATCTGCCAACGCTGCTCTGCAAAATTCCCAACTGCATTGGGGACATAAACAGAAGGGGGAGATAGAGAACAGCAGGATCTACCAGGTTTTTTGCAGAATACAGAAAATGAACCATAGTGAGTGAGTATGAACAGCGTGTAATACAGCATTTATTAATAGCTTTTTACAATGTGGGGTTAGTGACATTTTAACTGAAATATTACATGTGCTGCTATAAAGTGCTAAAATTATTTCCCAATCATCTTCCAGGATAGCTACCTGAGAGATAGGCCCTTCCTACCTAGACAGGAAACACATGATCCACATTAGTTTAAAAAAAACATCACATCGATAGCCCCTCAGTTTTCATATATTTCCTCAGGCCAGGCAGTACCCTTTTTTTTGTTTTCTTCTTATTTCAGGCCTTCATACTAGGGGTCAGGGGCCACTCGAGTTTAGCTGTCCCAGAACAAGTACATGGGTGCCTTCAGAGAGAGCTTGTAGCTGAGACATTAGGATACCGCAACTTTATTGTTTTGGGGACTACCACTCCCTTTTCAAGCTAGTGTTGGGGCACACACGTCTGGGAAATGTGGAGCACCAGTTTCTGAAGGTATGGAAGTCAGAGGGCTTCCACTTCAAGCTCTCTATGTCCTGGAAGGCGGATGTGGCTCCTTGTGGTGCTGGATGCACTTTTGCACTCCGACCATGGTTGCCAAAGGAAACCAGGGTCCTTTCTGGTGGGCAGTGAAAGATGTCCCTTTCAGAGTCATTTTGCCAGTTGGTTTTCCCTCCCTGAGACGCAGTGTCCTATTTGTAGAGCGAGGTGTCTGATCCACAATGCCACAGGTGCGGGGGTAGAGCAACTCCTAGAGTGGCCATCAAGGAGGCAGATCTGGCAGAAACCAGGGAGTCATGCTCCAAGGTAAGAAGAGAAGAGGTAATCCTCTTTTCACTTCTTATTGTAGCTTTCTTCTATGAGAGAACTCCTGGCTGGTGGAGGGGGCACTGGCTGGGGACTGAGTGTCTTATTTGGGGCAGGGGCACAAGTGTATTGCTCTTCCACTGCTTTTTATGCTATGGGTTGCGTAAGCATCTCTCCTCTTTTCAAGTTATTTTGTTTTCTGACTGGGTGGTTTGTCCTTGTTTCAGGCAAACCCACAGAAGGAGAAAAAGGAGAAGTCTTCAGGAGCCGAATCATCCAAAAAACACTGCGCATCCTGTAAAAAGAAAATGTACAGCTCTTGGCACAGGCTTCTTTGAAAATATTAACTTGTGAAAAAAGAATCTAGTAGTATTTTTAAAGATTTAAAGGGAAGCCTAAAACATGAATTGGCACTTACCTTTCAGTTATCCGCAGCTGCTTCTCGCCCAACTACCGTAAGGGAGTAGCAGGGCTCATCAGATAATTCAGAGGCGAATTTGGAAGATAGTTCGGATTCAAAAGAGGGGGAAATCTGTAAAGGAAAGGAGGGTAAGTTGCAAAAGTTCTTGTTTCCTACAGAGGAAACTAAAGAACAGTTCAGTTCATGACATGCTGGGGTTTGAAGAAAAAAGAAAAGGTGCTCACACTCCATGATCAGCTTTATACGCGAGTCCAGAAGAAGCAGGTTTGCACTTTTCCGGTGCATTCCACTCTCAAGGAAACTATTCTGCGTGAGTGTCAGGAACGGGAAAGGGATGCTTTTCTTCCTAATAATTGAAAAAGGAGATTTCCATTTAAAGAGGAGGACTCATATCTCTGGGAAAAATGCCCACATTTGGATATAATCTAGTATCAAGGAAATCTGACCTGACATTTGATGATGGAGGAACACTGAAGGACAGCATGGATCATAAGGAGGAGGGATACCTCAAACACGAATGGGAGTGCCAGCATGTCAAATTTTATGCAATGTGAAAATATATTTAGACAAGCGCTTCTCGAGATGTGAATAATATCACATTATAAACCAGACCGTCTCTCCTTACTATAATCTTACCGTGCCAAAAAGAAAACATACAAAATTATATCTTATAATAAGTGAGAACAAAAATCTTTAATATTATCACATCTGTATCATATATCCAAGATCACTATTAAGTGTAATTAACAATGTGTCCATACAATATTATCAATCTTTTTAAACGTCTATATTCCTGCTTCTTATCAAAACACCACCACACTGTGATAAATCCACCACCAGCCAAATTAAATGGACTCACCAGAGCTCTATGCTGATAATATTATAAACCAGCTAATGAGGAGTGGCTCTGGGAGCAATGATCTGCAGGAATGCTGACAGTCTCCACACCTGTATGGATAAATCCTCATACATATGTATACAATGTGAAAAGAAGAGAAGAGGAAGCTTCATAGCGTAAAACCATTAAAAGAACTTTTTATTTATAAAGCATAAACTGCACTCACAACCAGCAGTAACAGCATGTGTAAACCAAATGGAACACCGGAGGATTACCCGTACATAGTGACGTCACATCCAAAGCCCCACCCTATGTGCCTCGCCATAGCTTGCGTAGCTACAACTCCTGGAAGACGTTGAATGGCGAGGCGTGTAGGGCGGGGCTTTGGATGTGACGTCACTACATAGACGCATGGAGGTCTGGTGAGTTCATTTAATTTGGCTGGTGGTGGATTTATCACAGTGTGGTGGTGTTTTGATAAGAAGCACAAATATTTATGAAGATAACAAATCTAAAAAGGAGATATTGTTGAACATTTTTTTATGGACATTTAAAAAGGTTGATAATATTGTATGGACACATTGTTAACTACACATAATAGTGATCATGGATATATATGACACAGGTGATAATATTGAAGATATTTGTTCTCACTTATTATAAGATATAATTTTTTTATGTTTTCTTTTTGGCACGGTAAGATTATAGTAAGGAGAAACAGTCTGGTTTTTAATGTGATATTATTCACATCTCAAGGAGCACTTGTCTAAACATATTTTCACATTCCATTTTTCTTGGTTTTCAAGGAATTAGGGAGCTGCTCCCCTCTTTTTTAAATTTCCTTGTTAAATATATTTTTTATTTGGAATTTAAAATAGTAATATATATGTCCATTGGTGCCATCCGAGATTAAGATATATGTCAAATTTTATGCCAGCAATAAATACTACATGCATGACCTGAACGCTTAACATGTGGTTAACCCAGCTAAAAGCCCACGTACTTAAGGGCACGTTGGATTACCAAATTCTAAAACCTCTTCCGATTTTAAACAAGGTGGTAGCTTTCATGGTGGATGCCTCGGCAGAAACCGTCAAACTCACTGCCAGGTCCGCTGCCCTCTTAAACACAGCTGGAAGGGCTATTTGGCTTGAGACCTGGCAAAGAGACCATGCATCCAAACTCCACAGCCTTCTGTTCAAAGGGAATCTCGAGTTCGGGTCAGAACTTGCTTCTGTGCTAGAGAGTTCAGCAGATAGGCAGAAAGGATTCTGAGTGTCAAAGCAAACAAGGAAGAGTTTTTTTTAGCCCTTCCAATAAACAGCAGTGGGCCAGAGGACAAGCAAAAACAGAGGAAAAGAGGAAAGGCTGGACCTTTAAGAAAGGAAAAGACAAGGGAGGCTTCTCCTTCAACCCTTCCCAGTCCAAGGATAAGCCTCAATCCCAATGACACAATGGAATGGTGTGGGAGGAACATCAGGAGCATTCTTTGGACAGTAGATCAAAGCAACACAAAATCAGTGTATCCTAGATTTCATCAAGCATGCTTATTGCATAGAATTTATGGGGAATCCTTCTCAAAGAGTTTTGGTGACTCCCCTCCCCAGATAACAAGACAAAGCAGATGCGCTAGTATCACTTCTACAAGACATGCTGAAACAGAACGTAATTTCCTGCATTCCAAAGAAAAAAGCAGAGAAGGTTTCAATTCTCATGTGTTCTTGAGGAAAAGACCTTCGGGTGAATCTGAAACAGGTGAACAAGTTCGTCCAATACAAAAAGTTTAGAATGAAGTCGATATATTTGGTCAAGGAATTACTTCTGGCAGGCTTATTCATGGTGTCTCTAGATTTAAAAGACGCGTACCTGAATGTTCCCATCAGAGAAGAATCAAAGAAGTACCTGCTCTTTGCCATAAAAGGGCCAGCAGGGACAATGTGCTTTCAGTTCAATCCCCTTCTATTATCTTCAGCAGCCAAAGTTTTGTCAAAAATACTAAAGAACCTGAGACTGAAAGGTGAAAGGCCTGGAAGTCATCCCTTACCTGGACGACCTTCTAATTTTTGCAAGCATTGCGGCTCCAACAAAAGAAAGTCTAGAAACCTTGAAATTATATCTTCAGGAGACAGGATGGATTCCCAATATCGAGAAGTCACAGCTAGTTCTTTTAAAGAGGCTGGTCTACCTGGGTTACATTCTGGATTCAGAGAATTCAAGAATCTTCTTCACAGAGGAAAACATCCAAAACCTCCAACAGGGTTCAGTGAGTTTTCTAGTATCCTCGGACTGCTCAATAAGAGAAGCTTTGAGATTGATTGGCTGGATGAAGATCGCAGTCCCGGGGGTTAAGTGGGCCCAGTTACATACAAGGAGTTTACAGAACTACATTCTATCAAAATGCGATTGTTGTCAGCAATCCTTAGACAAAAGAGTAATCATTCCCGGATGATGTTGAATGGTGGATTTATCCTCAGATCTTGATGATAGGTCAACCATGGAAACTGGTGAACTCCATAAGGATAACCACAGACACGAGCGCCTGGGGGTGGGGAGCGCATCTTGATGAGCATCTAACACAAGGGAAATGGGATCAATCTTGGTCTACCCATTCATCAAACTCGAGAGAGCTAAAAGCTAAAAGGGAACATTTGAACCTCTGATTCAGGGGAAGCATGTTCAGATCCTAACTGACAACAGTATGGCAGTAGCATACATCAGTTGTCAGGGGGGGCACACGGTCAAAACGTTTAATGACAGTTCGGAAAGAGATTCTTCTCTGGGCAGAGAAAAATCTGTTTTCCATAAAGGCAATTCTCCTAAAGGGGGAAATGAATTGCTTAGCTGACAGACAGCTTGAGTTGACATCAAATGAAACAAATGGAGTGGCGTCTGAACCAAGAAGTCTTCACACAGATATCTGAAAAATGGGGGGCCACAGAAATCAACCTCTTTGCTTCCAGAAACAACAGGAAGGTGAAAAGATACTTCTCCTGCCTGGAGTTTGCATGTTCTCCCTGTGCCTGTGTGGGTTTCCTCTGGGTACTCCGGTTTCCTCCCACTTTCCAAAGACATGCTGGTAGGTTAATTGGATTCTGTCTAAATTGGCCCTAATATGTGTATGAATGTAGGTTAGGGAAAAAAAATAGACAGATGCACTGGCTCATCAGTGGAGCAGGGAACTGCTATTTGCCTTCCCACCTATTCATTTTATCCCTTGAGTTATTCCAAAGATACGGAACTTAAGTGTCAAGGTCATTCTCACTGAGCCATTTTGGCCAAGGAAGCCTTAGTTGTTAGTGCTGTGCAAGCTGAGCTTGGGACAACCTTGGAAGTTACTTCAAAGATCAGATCTTATTCACCAGGGGGGAGTGTATCACCCAGCAGTAGAAAGGTTAACCCTTTCAGCGTGGCTTCTGAAAGGGAAGTGTTGGAAGGAAAGAGGCTCTCGCACCCTTAAAGTTCATGTGGCAGCCCTTTCTAATTTCCTTGAGATACACCTAGCAGAGGTCCCCTTAATTAAGAGTTTTTTTGTTTTCAGTCTCAAGGAAAAAGGCCCCTCACAGAGCATAGTTTCCAACTTGGGATTTGAGTACTGTCCTCAAAGGATTTAAAAAAGCTTTCTTTGAACCCTTAGATGAATGCTTCATTAAGCTTCTAACTTTAAAAACTGTGCTTCTGGTGGCTGTCTGCAAGAAGAATTAGTGAAATCGAAGCTCTATCGGTGGCAGAACCATATTGTTCTATTTTATGGACAGAACTGTGCACTCCCTCGATCCATTTTTTCTCCCCAAGGTCATCACAGACTTTCACAGATCTCAGGAGATCACTATTCCATCATGCCAAAGCAACACTATAAATCAGAAAGAAACAGATCTCAACAAGTTGGACGTAAGGAGATGTCTGATTGCCTACATCAAGAGGACAAAAGAATGGAGGAAATCCACCAATTTGTTTGTCTTATTCAATAAGCCTCAGCAGGGCAATAAAGATTCTAAAAACACTATAGGAAGATAGATGAAATTAGCTGTAGAGGAGAGCTACAGAACTTAATCACTAGATCCTCCTGGTGGTATCAAAGCTCATTCAATAAGAGCAGTGGCAGCATCATGGACAGAAAAAACAGCTGCCTCCCCTAGCCAGATCTGCAGAGTGGCCATCTGGTCTAGTTTCCTCACTTTTGTGAGGCACTATTGGTTACAACCAGGGCAGGCCAGACCAGGAATGTTCTACAAGCAGGAGTCCCACCCTAAACAGGTAATGCTAGCCTATCCTGTCGGGTAGCTGTCCTGGAAGATGATTTAGGAAAACAAAATTATTACCTGTTAACTGTATTTCCAGGAATCTTCCAGGACAGTATTAGTTCCCACCCACTAATTTTTGCATTTATTTATGTAATTTTTTTAATGTATTATGGTCTGTTGTAGCCTTCAGTGATTTTCTAATACTGAAGGGCTATTGATGTGATTACTTTTTAAACTAATGTGGATCATGTGTTTTCTGTCTAGGTAGGAGGGGCTTATCTCTCAGGTTGATGTCCTGGAAGATTCCTGGAAATACAGTTCAAAGGTAATAACTTTATTTTTGTCTGATTTTTAAGGACACAAACTTTGTTTCTGGTGGAATGCTTAGCAAAGTATTTTTTTAAATATTTTATGTATATGTTTTGTTTTAAAACATAATTTTTTGCATGAACAGTATATACTTTTTCAAGGTGTCAAAAAAAGAGCCAAGAAGGGCAGGGAGAGTATAAAGGTTAATTGGGATTATTTATGGATAGAAAAATTAGAAATTGACTTTTTTTACTGTTCGGTTTGACTCTTCTTTTTTTACAGCCAAAAAGCTTTTGACAAGTATAAAACAGCATTATAGCACATATCTCCAGGTGTTTCTGCTCAAAGATTTTTAACATCCTAACTAAATCGATACATTGTGGTTTGCTGCAGCATTTAGCAGAGCCAACTGCGTTGTACATTTTTTTTAAAACATAGAAGTTATTCTATGTCCGAGGAAAACCCGTAATGCTGGCAAATATTTACAACCTGAATGCTGCTCAAGTACGCTTTTTCCGAAACATAGCACAGCTTCTCTCTGGCTTCCAATCTGGTATACTCATACTTTGAGGAGATTTTAACCTAGCTCTAAATCCTATCCTTGATACTTCCTCTAGAACTTTGTCCTTATCTTATAGGGCTCTTCGCCAAATAAATTACAGCTACGAGACCTCCTCTTGCACGACACGTGGAGGATTTTACATTCTGCCGACAAAGACTACATGTTCTTTTCTGCTCCACACAACAGATACTCACGTATAGATTACCTCTTCATATCACAAAAGGACCTTCTTTTCCTCACTACAGCCACAATAGATCCCATGTTCTTGTCGGATAACCACCCTATATCAGTCACCTTGACTTTCTCTGACTCCACTTCTAAAATTTGGCATCTGGACTCATCCCTTCCTACTGATAAATGCCAAGCAGATGAAATCCACTCATGCATCCAAAACTTCTTCTCAAAAAATGATACCCCTGGTGTCATTCCCATGACACAGTGGGAGGCCCGTAAATATGTTGTTAGAGGCACATTCCTAGCGATGGCCGCTACAAGGAAAAAAGAGCGTTTCGAAACTCATAGATCAAATTAAGAAGCTAGAATTGGCACACAAGCAGTCACGTGCTCAACAGACATATAATGACCTTACCCAGGCCAGAACACTCTTATTAGAGGAACTTGGGCAAAAAGTGAAATGCAAATTTGTACTTTCACAAAACCTTTTTCATGAACACAGCAACAAAAGTGGATACTTAGCTACAGCCCTTCAATCCAAAAGAGCGGCCCTCAAGATCCACCACATCCAAAACCCTCAAGGGAAAACCCTATCTGCTACGGTAGATATTGGAGTCCAGTTTGAAAGCTATTACTCAGAACTATATAATTTACCCCAAACAACACACACGCCTGAGCCCCCCCACTTTGAAGGCAAATGATCAAGGATTTTTTACAACAGTACTGCTCAAAATATTCACTTCTTCTGCCAATAAGCTAGAAAGGCCCATTTATGGAGAAGAATTGCAAATCACAATGAAACAACTCAAAAATCGGAAAAGCCCTGGCCCTGATGGGTTCACAACCGCTTACTATAAAACATTTCACACTGCACTTGCTGGACTGTTTCTACCGGATTCAAGTCCCTATCATCTGCTGCACCACTGACCACACACATACTAGAGAAGCCCATATCACAATCATCCCAAAGGAAGGCAAAGATTCTCCATCAATAGCCAACTACCGACCTATTTATCTACTAAACATAGACTTAAAATTATTTGCAAAAATCCTAGCCAACCGCCTCTCCCTCTGCTTACCTCCTTAATACCAAAAGATTTGGATTCCTGGCAGGGAAGCTAGGGATGACACCATTAAGGCACTAAACCTACACCACTGGCTTATCTCCTCTAACCAACCAGGATTTTTTCAATCAACGCTGAGAAGGCATTCAACAGGGTGGCCCGGGCCTATATGGGAGCAGTCCTTCCTCTCCCACTCCCATTGCCAGATCCCTTCTTCTCATTAGACACTAACTCATGCAACTCTTTTCCTGCCTTAATTACACATTGTAGATAAGTAAGGTTACCCCCCTCACTAACTTATAGCTATGTTCATATTGACGCCCCAGGAATCAGGCCACCATGAGACTCCAGATATCTTGATACCTCCACTACTGTATACCTACCTTCTTTCATACTTCTGCTCTTTGTTACTTACCACAGATATCGCTTTGTAAACTCTTTGTTCAAGCCTACCACTCAGAATTACATATTGTAACTATGTATTTCTGCTTGTTGATTGGCCATTTGTTGACCTATGATTACTTTTAAAGGAAAAAAATCTCTTTTTGTAAGATGTATACTGCTCATTGCTGTTATTATGCTTTTTTCAATAAAACTTTACTGGAACAAAAAAAATTTTTTAAGTGGTTGCTCTTGCAGAGCAGTGGCTCAAGTGCGAGCCTGCTTGGGGGCCCCCATAGCAAGCTGCTTGCTCTGGGAGCTGTAGGCAGGAAGGAGGAGCCAGAAGCACTGGTGGGGGACCCAAGAAGAGATGGATCAGGGCTTCTCTGTGCAAAGCCATTACACAGAGCTGGTAAGTATGACATGTTTGTTATAAAAAAAATGCCTTTAATATCACTTTAACACACTTGCATTTACCAAACAGTGAAATATCAGTTTTGGGTGGACTGACCCTTTACTGCTATAACCTGCTCTATATATCTTGCATTGTAAAGATTGTTTGTATTTGAAGCCAGTAACGTGTTTTAGTTTTATTTTGCAAGAGACTACATTTAGGTTATATAAAGTTTGTTTCTTGATTTGTTAAGTGTGCATTGGAGATGTTACACTTTTATCAAATCTCAATGTATCCTTGTTACTTTCAATTTCATCCAATGAGGTTGATTTACTAAAGGCAAATAGTCTTTTCAGTTTACAAGGGAACTTTCCCCAGAGCTTAGTGAATGAGGTAAAGCTCTGTCGAGTTCCATCATCCAATCATGTGCAAGCAAAAAAACTTTTCTTTTTTTTTTAATTTTCCTTGCTCGCGATTGAGTATTTCTTGCAAATAGGAACTTCACAAGATTCATGAAGATCTGGGGAAAATTCTCTTGCAAAGTGAACAGCCTTTTTGCTTTATGTAAATAAACCCCGATACGTTCATAGGATAATCCTCTGTTGATTGTTGGAGCTGATTTGGATGCTGAAATCTTCATATTTGCTTTGTGTCTTCAGTCTGCAAAGAAAGGAAGACATAAGGGAAGTGAACACATAGCTGTATTTACGGCAGGTATGTAGTTAATTAACTGCGCCTAACTATAAATGTTATCTGATGAAAAATGTTGTCCTCTATAGAGAAATTAGTTCAAATGTAAATATGGTTTCTTCTTGCTTGATGACAACTACTCCCTTGGGTTTGCATCCCTGCTGATTCACACCTAAGCTTGAGAACCACCTTGTGTGTCTATATATATGTTTGGGGAGTAAAGGATAATGTAAAGGACAAGTTTAGCTTAACTGACGTAACCTTTTTACAAACATATTTTCTTACAATATATGCCTAGTTTCTCCTGAAGAGGACACTGTTTGTCAGTTTTATAGTAGCTGTTCTTTTTCCAGAGCTCTGCTCAATGGGGATCAGTCTAGTAAACAGATGATTATATACAAAGGTATGGAAATAGAAGTTGACGGAAATGTCATTTTGACATTGCATGTACTGTAAAGTGAGGCCCTGACCAAATCCATGACTTAAAAGAGAGAAAAGTGTTAATCATAAAAAAAAGTGGAAAAGCTAAGTCAGGTTTTTCTGACCATTAACTGTTTGTACTCTTATTGCAAGGTGCTATGGTCCATAGATTGCACAATAGCAATGTCTTAATATTTATTATTGGAGCTGTAAATGAACATTATAATTATTCTCTGGTTTACTGTCCTATTTTACTTAGTGCCCATTGACACAAGTTCATTGCAGTGCATTGCGGTACTGCAGACACAATCTAGTGTCCCTTTACAAACGATCCTTCATTTGTAAGAGGACGTGTAATTCAAGGTAAATAAAATTGGAAACCGTCTCCATTGATGATAGAATGAATAGTGCTACTAACAGTGTTGCTTATGTATATAAATGTATCACAAAGTCCATACATCCCACCTTTCTGAGATTAGAAAGAGGGACACCTATTAGCAAAAATTATATAGGCAAATGACACTCCTCCATCACAAGGAGCATTGTTACACAAAAACTGATTGGTTAAACCCAGAAGTGCTTTTTCCCAAGACTACTATTCGTTTTAATATATTATTTATTATAATATTTATTTTTACCGGCTCCTAGATTGTAAGCTCCTAGGAGCAGGGCCCTCCTTTCCCTCTTGTATTGAACTGTATTGTTGCTGTATTGTCTCCCGCTATATTGTAAAGCGCTGAGCAAACTGTTGGCGCTATATAAATCTTGTATTATAATAATAATAATGCCAGCTTTTGAACTGTAAAATACTTTTTGATAGATAAGGGGGAAGATTTACTAAAAATGAAGCATACAGAATCTGGTGCAACTGTGCATAGTAACCAATCAGCTTCTAACTTCAGCTTGTTCATTTAAGCATTATGCAATAAAAACTACAAGCTGATTGGTTACTATGCAGAGCTGTGCCAGATTCTGTGTGCTCCAGTTTTAGTAAATCCTCCAAAGAGTGCTTACATCAGACCAAAATGAGGGAAAATGAGGAGGAAAGAGAGACAGAGGGACTTTGTTCTAAAACAGGGACAGTCCCTCGAAATCATGGACAGTTGGGAACTATGCAAATTCCCACAAACACAATCTGAATAGCTCCTCTTGCAAATGATCCTTCTTCACCAGGCGTGTAATTCAAAATACAAGTGCATTCCCACACCCTGTTCAAAGAGAAAACTCACCAAAATGATGGGACCTTTTCATTATATAAAGGTCAGCTGTGCTTTATAGTTTACATTTGCCACTATTCTCATCAGTATCCTTAGGATCTTCCACTCTCTGCTATGCGACAAACCTAAAATATTAATAGAGTGATACTGATTCAAATGCTTTTATTAAAAACAATAAAAGAATCCACTTGTTCACAGTGTGTGTGCGGAGACCTGCTTTTTCCACACTGAATAAATGGGCAAGTGAATATATAAGCAAGTTACTGCTAGGGCACATAGAAAACATTGCAATGCTGGGGTGATGTGAGATGTGTTGCAGTGTGGAAAAATGCAGCATTTTTCCACACTGCATGTCACTGCATAGCAGCACAATGCACTGGGCTGCTGTACAGTGACATGAATGATGTGGCAGTATGTGACATTTCAAATAAAGTCAGGATAGAATAAAAAAGAAAAAGCAGTGTGATCTGCTGAAGGTGGTTCCTGCCTGAGCTGTCAGTGCACTAGCCTATACAGTAAAGGGCTTCATTTTACTACACAGGGCAAGTGTGAATGTAGCCTTAACTACTCATACTGTAGCAGCATGCAAGACAAACACAAATTCTAGCAAATACTCCGGAGGGTATATGCTAATTTCCCAGCATTCTCCAGGTGCCAGAAACCTGCCAGGTATAACCTAATGGCTTGTTCCTCTTCTCCTGATACTTGGACAGCTATCTGTGTACTTCTATGCCAATGGCACTTGTTACTAGAGTTGGGCTTGATGTTTGAGTTGAACATAAGTTCGACTTGAACATCGGCTGTTCGTGTGTTTGGTGAACACATGAATGGTAAGGGCGTTCGGGGGGCTGTTTGCCCACTGTGTCCCACAATGCACTGCGCATTGACAGTGCATTTTGATTGACAGCACTGCGCCCTGACACTGCATTGTGGTTGACGTCATCGGGTGACCCCTGCCCCTGACCCCTGTCACAGCAGTCAGAGAGTGTATAAATGGTGAATACTTGTGAGCTATTATGAAATGAGGTATTCAGTGGGTAATGTATATTTATCTTCTTATATGATGTGCTTGGTGCGCTGGCACTTGCACCGACTCACTTGCTAGTGTATATACAATGTTATATATAAAAGAGCGCGGCACTATCTATTTATAACAAAGTCAGAGAGTGTAACTTTTTTTTTTCTTTTTTTTGGGTCAATAGTGGCGGTGGGCATCATGATTTACATTGGATCTATTCAGGGGACTTTTTTACTTTTTTGTTTTTAATAAAGGACTTGTCAAAGACTGTCTTCTGTAATTTTTTTACATGACACTTTTTTCTTTTGAATGAGTAACGGTACCATGTACCCTATACTCATACACATGGGGGGAATCTGACAAGCCCAATAAGCCCCCCGCCTGCAGACCCCCACAACCACTGGCCACAGGTGTGGAGAAAAGGGCCATTGTCCCCATCAACATGGGGACAAGGTGCTTTGGAGGGGGGCATGTAGCCTGGTATGGTTCAGGAGGAAGGGGGGCGCTCTCTCATCCTCTCCCTTTCCTGAAATGCTGGGCTGCATGCTCGGATAAGGGTCTGGTATGGATTTTTTAAAACATTTGGTGTGGGGGTTCCCCTCAAAACCCATACCAGACCCGAAGGGCTTGGTATGGATGGAGGGACCCCACAACATTTTTAAAAATTTTTTTAATTGCCGGCAATTCGTTTTACATTCAGCTGTCAACAGGGAACCCTGCTGACAGCAGAAACATTAAATAATGTTTTCGCTTCTAAAATAATGCATGAATTAATAATATAATTCATGCAGTATTTTAGTAGCTGTGAGGTATCTTTCCACATACTCGGATTGTCCCGGTTTGAAGTTCGTGGTCGAATTTTTGTTAGGTTTGAATGTTCAACCATGAACTGAACAGGGGGGTGCAGGGGCGGACTGACAACTCATGGGGCCCCCGGGCAATAGGGGATCATGGGGCCTTTGTGTCCATGCCCAAACTCAAAAAAGCCTATGAAAAAGGTACCAAGGGCATCTCATGGGGCCCCCTACTGACCCCGGGCTCTCGGGCAGTGCCCGAGTTTCCAAATGGTCAGTCCACCCCTGGGGGGGTGTTAGGCCCATCATTACTTGTTACCATGATGCACAGCAGTGTATGATGTATGCATAAGCACTTTGTGGCTGCATTTATTGTTGCATTTATTGTTACAGTGGTTGTGAACCTCAGACGTGAAATATGAACAAAGCATATCCCTCTATAGCATGTACTTGTCTCAATCCAGAGCACTGTGTCATTTATGTCTGCTTCTTTGTTCGTCTGCTATCAGCATAGATCACTTCTGACAAGTTTTCCTGACACCAAGAGAAAAATGGTAACAGGGGAGGGCACAGCCTATGATTGACAGCCTAATCTCTGTGCCTGTGTGCTGTGTGGAGGGGGGGTGTCCCTTCCCTCCAATTAGCTCTCAGAGCTCTCTTCACTGATGTAACCTCAGCTCTCCTTCCCCTGCTTTTCAGAACTGGGAGGTCCTGTGTAAATTCTGCACTTTGAATAGATGTAGGGGACAGACAGCAGTAGATAAACACAACTTACATAGGAGGATTTGTTTGTTCTCTCTGTATCACCTGAAGCCAGTCACTTCACTGGGTGTATGTAAGGGTTTACAATCACTTCAATGTGATATTAAAGGAAATATAAAAAAAAAGCAGAACAAACAGGTTATACTTTCCTGCTCTGTGCAGTGGTTTTGCACAGAGCAGACCCGATCTCGTGTCCAAGCAGCTTGCTATGGGGCACCCCAGCAGGCTTGCTCCCAAGCTACTTCCCTGTATGTCCATGCACACATAGAGCTGCTGCTTATTCCGCCCCCTCTCTCTCCTCATTGACTCACTGGCTGTGATTGACTCGTGCTGCTCTCTCAGCCAATGAGGAGGCTGAGTCCCAGGAGAGCCGACACTCTTTTTCACATTACTTGCTCATGATGGGGCTCAGGTAAGTATT
The DNA here is from genome assembly GCF_062004578.1 of Staurois parvus. Taxonomy (NCBI): domain Eukaryota; kingdom Metazoa; phylum Chordata; class Amphibia; order Anura; family Ranidae; genus Staurois; species Staurois parvus. The sequence continues at coordinate 4,239,974 of NW_028318157.1, forward strand.
TGGGGGACTGCTGCACACAGGTTTTTTTTACCTTCATGTATAGAATGTATAAATGTAAAAATCCTTGAGCCTTTAAAACCAATTTATAGCACCTCCAAACCATGTTGCAATGCATCAGAAAGCATAACCAGAAGTGTAGCTTGAAGCTTGTGGCCTCCATTGCAAAAAAGGGACCCGGGGCCCTACCACTACTACCTGCTGCTTCCACCCCATGCCAAGATACTCCCAGCATGTGCCAAGATACTCCAAGTGGCTAAAGAGTTATTTCAGATCTTTATTTACATATTGAGATAGTAATTCAAAAGATTTTGGAGAAGCTGTCCACATTTTGACATACCTCTCCAGTTCTTTAAAATACCTGTACAAAGAGTTTGCAGATGCCTGGAGAGACCATATGTCTTAGAATAGAGACCATTTTTTTTTTTCTTGAATACCACAGAGGGTACTGGTAATTACTCTCTTACACTGTAACACAGTGTAAGGGCTAATTCATGCATTGTGTGGTGACAGATGTTTTACTGCATTTTAAAATGCCTAACACTGCAAGGACGCAAGAAAATAATTGTTTCCTTTGTGTCCCATTCACACAGCTCTCATGACACTGTAGAGCAGCACAACAGTCACCAAACAAACTATTGGAAACACAATACACCACCATGGATTGAAATCCTGCAGCACCCACAAGGTCCCCTCCTCAAGTAGTTACATGTACAGGCCTGTCTGAAGTTTGCCAATGAACACTTAAATGATTCAGAGAAGGCATGGGAGAACGTGCTGTGGTCAGATGAGATTAAAATTTGAGCTCTTTGGCATTAACTCAACTTGCCGTGCTTGGAGGAAATTCTTAAATTGACAGGACTAATCTGTGTAGCACATGAGCACATAGCCAGTCTGTGGGAGTCAGATTTACTGTTGGTTGGTAGGGGATCAAATACTTATTCTACTTACTGAACTGCAACTCAATTTTTAACATGTTTTTTATCGTGTTTTTTTTCTAGATTTCTGGTTGATATTCTGGCTCTATCATTTAAAATAAACCTATGATAAAAATTATAGACCCTTCATTTCTGTGTAAGTGGGCAAGCTTACAAAATCTGCCGGAGGTCAAAAAATTATTTTCCCCATTTTATATATATATATATATATATATATATATATATATATATATATATATATATACAGTATATATATATATATATATATAGCCTTTCAAAAAATCAGCAGTACAATACCTTCACTCACACAGCTGGGTACTGCACTTTTAGCGAGAAGCAGAGAGCACAGCACACACTTGGGAAAACATTTCCCCCTTCCACTGCTTTTAGTTTGCTGAGTGTATTTTCAGTCTGATCGAGCTCCCTCAGTGCCAATGCACATTTCAGCTGAGGATGGGGAGATCAGGCTCATCTGACAGCCGTTCCACCAGGAGCATGGAAGGGGTCGCCAACCACTATTCCTGTGGTTTTAATGCTTTAATGCACTACTAGACCTTGCTGGGCACTGTATCAAAAAAGCTACGTGTCTGTTTTTTCTTGTGCCTTCTTGTGTGCTGGCAGCCCATTCAAATATCCTGACTGTCTTGAAGCAATGCATGTTAACATATCACATAATGCAGCCAAACATATAAATGTTATTGCTATGTACAAGTGTGAATGAGCCCTATTAAAGTGGGCAGCTATTTTCAGGATGAATTAATGATCTTGAATTCTGTGACACATATTCCCTTATGCCCTGTGAATAGGCACTGCTGTGTCTCACATTTCACAGAGCCTGCCTTCTGAACTACAGAGGTACTGAGAGGAGGAATTTTAGGAGGCGGAGTCTGTACATGAATCACTACTTGCAAGCAGCAAGGTACCATGGGATATGTAGTTCTTACAAATTACAAGTAAACAGCAGAGGAGAAGCTGCAAAGCATGGAGGGAATCCAGGAAGTTCTGGAAAGAGATGGACAGCAGTTTATATTGGTTGACCAAAAATAAGTATTGTTTATATTGTTATTACAATGCTGATGTTATTAAATGAAAGTGTATGTTCTAACCATAGAACTCCTTTAACCTTGGTTGAACTCATAAAAGTGGAGTGGAGGAGGTTCCTTTAGGACCTGCTGCTTGACTGTGTCCAATCACAGCCCAGAACCCTGTGTTGACAGTCAACACAGGGCTCTATATAAAGGGAACAATCTCTTTGTTTCTTCTTCCTGCAAAACAGAGAAGATCAAACAAAGAGATTTTTAGTAAAAAGCAGCACATAATACACACATTAGCACTTGTTAGGCACACAGTTAAAACTTTGATCACCCCTATTTGTTAACCCCTTCCCAGCCAGTGTCATTAGTACAGTGACAGTGTATAGTATTATCACTGATCACTGTATTAGTGTCAGGTGATGTCAGCGTCAGTTAGTTCCCACCCAGTTTAATTTAGTATCAGATTGCCCACCGCACTATCACAGTCCCACTATAAGTCATAATGCTGTGACCATAGATTTCATTTAAAACATGAGGCCAGTATGGTAGATTCTGTGTTCTAGATAAGAGTAATAAAAGTAAAAGGGGGGAAACTTAGGAAGTAGGATCCTAAAGAAACAATGCGGACAAATTTATCAGTTGGGGCCTCAATCACACCAGCTCATGTGCATTAGATGTTCTTATAGCAAAAGTAAACTGAGATGTGTAAATTACTTTTTAAATTCCCAGATCACTCTTTTTTTTCTTTAGACATTCCTGTTTAAAGCAGGTTTAGGCGTATTTAGATGCATTTCCCCGCATTTAGAATGTCTACTTGAATCCTACAAGTACAGAATTTGATTTTCTCTAAACACAGCTAAACTGACTGCTCCTAAATGTAGGTAAACACACAAAATGATTGGTACCATTGAAAAAAATTATAAAACGATTAATGCATTTATATACATTTAGAAATGTCCTCTAATTACGTAGGAACGCAGGTTTGACACTGCCAGTGTGAATGAGGCTTAAATGTTCATAAAATATCAGGGATGAATGAAGCAGCAGAATGAAGTTTGAGCTGCTTCATACAGATTTGCATGATATCAAATATGAATTTATGGATACAAAAAGTAACTTTCCTCTTTTCTCCTTTTCTCTGCATTTTTTTTTAGATTTTTCTGATATTTTTATATACTTATTTTTTTTTCTTTTGAGATTTTATATGCAATAGTTGTGAACACTTTTAAAGGGTAAGTTCCCCTTTCATAGCATGTTACATCCATATTCAGGGTGTAACATGTAAAATGTTATGAATAGACCGGCCTCTGCTCCCCCGCTTTCACAGCTAGCAGGGGATCTTCTACTCCTGCTAACTGTTAGAATAAAAAAAAAAATGTGTCTGTGCAGGGCCCTGCCTGCCTGTCCACGTCACTCATTAACAGTCCTTTGTGAATGAGAAAGTACAAGTCCTGATAACCTTAGCGGCTGTTGGCTTGTAGTTCTCCACGAACTACCATGGTGCTGTTGAGCGCTGTGGTAGTTCATTGATTCTTCCTGTCAGTATATCTATTTGCCCGTACATCCGATACAGGCAATCAGCTATACTGACAAGTTTGCAGGAGACCTGCTTGGCACCAGCATGTGCTGATCACTAGTGCAATGCTTTACAGGCAGGTGTTCGGTGTGATGCTCTCTCTCTCTGCCGGGTAGGGGGGTGTCAGATTTGATTTTTGTGTTGCCTAGGGCAGCACGAAACCTGAATACTCCACTGAACAGCAGGATGTGTATTCCTAGGATGGTTCATGTAACCTTGCTGCTGTGGTCTGAATTCTAAATTTTGGATTGAATGACAATACAAAATATGGCTTTGGCTCTTGACACTTCTGTATCATTTGACACTTCAGTAGCAGTGATTTACACATCAGTAGTGACTGACAGCGTGATGTTCTGTAGTTACATGCCCGCAGACCTGTTTTTTGTCCTACTGCTTTGTTCGGTTACTTTATAATTTTGACATTATTTGATATCGGAATGGAATCTAAGTGGGGCCATGACTTTAGTTTAGCAGATTTACATGTATGTTGATAAAATTGCTATTTACCTGACACATGAGATATATACAGTACTTATGAACAAAACAACAATATAAAGTTGCAGTCCTCCATGCTTAGAGCTTTAATTTACATGCAGATTGTATTATTCAACCTGAGTGAACATTTCATCCACTTTTGCATTGATTAAGGAGGAAAAAGCCATGTGGAATTAAAAATAGTGTGTAATCAATGTTTACACCGCGTTCCAAATTATTATGCAAATTCTATTTAAGTGTCACAAAGATGAAATATTTTGTTTTTCAGTTTAACTCACGGATGGCATTGTGTCTCAGGGCTCTTTGGATCACTGAAAACAATCTCGGACACCTGTGATAATTAGATTGGCCGGTGAGCCCAATTTAAGGAAAAACTACTAAAGGAGGGTGTTCCACATTATTAAGCAGAGCACCATTTTCAAGCAATATGGGGAAGAAAAAGGATCTCTCTGCTGCCAAAAAAAGTGAAATAGTTCAATGCCTTGGACGAGGTATGAAAACATTAGATATTTCACGAAAACTGAAGCGTGATCATCACACTATTAAGAGATTTGTGGCTGATTCAGAGCACAGGCAGGTTCGTGCAGATAAAGGCACATTGAGGAAGATTTCTGCTAGATCCATGCATCGGATCAAGAGAGCAGCTGCTAAAATACCATTACATAGCAGCAAACAGATATTTGAAGCTGCTGGTGCCTCTGGAGTCCCACGGACATCAAGGTGTAGAGTCCTCCAGAGTCTTGCAACTGTGCATAAACCTTCTATTCGGCCACCAATAACCAATACTCACAAGCAGAAATGGCTGCATTGGGCAGAAAAATACATGAAGACTAATTTTCAAACAGTCCTGTTCACTGATGAGTGCTGTGCAACCTTGGATGGTCCAGATGGATAGAGTAGTGGATGGTTGGTGGACGGCCACCCTGTTCCAACAAGGCCGCAACGTCAGCAAGGCGGTGGTGGAGTCATATTTTATGTTTAAAAAAAATCCTGTTATCATTAGGAGGTTTGTTCAATAAAATTTGAATTGTACTCTTAATAGTTGATAACATGAGAATTATGCTGACTGTTATTTACATCAATTATTTAGGTAAATGAGAAAAATATCATTTGCATAATAATTTGGAACACGGTGTATAGTATATACAGGGGCGTAATTACCTTGAGGCAAACAAGGTTGCCTAGGGTTGCATTTTTCATCGGGGCAGTGCCACGCCCCGAAAGAAGTGACATACGCCGCATGGGGACCAGGTGTGATCTGACAGAGGCTGCGGGCTGCTTGAAAATGTGCGCAGAGCCCGACTCTTGTTCCTTGGGATGTCCAGAGCTGTGAAGGTGAAGGTGGAAGGCTCTCTCAGCTGGCTCGAGGTGTTAGTGGAATGCTCTCTTGGCCAGCGCCTGGGGGGGGGGGTTTGGGCAACTTTTGGTGCATGTTAGTGGAAGACTCTCTCAACTGAGGGGAGTTGGTGGTGTTGGTTGGTGTCAGGTGGCTTATTTTTGTGTTGCCTAGGGCAGCACAAAACCTAAATACACCAGTATATACAGTACATACCCCCTGGATGGACAACCAATACCTATATTTAAAAGTTACTTAATATGAGTATAGAACAAAATAACAGCTGTTTTTGTATGGGTTTGAAAGTTTATGTGGAGCAGGTAACTCCTGTTTTGTTGCAAATCTTGTCTGTTGGGGATCTCATTAACAGTGGGCTCCCATAATTTCTTTCTTTACATCAGGTGTATCTTCATAAAAAAATTAACATGACTGCGCAGTTTCAAACATAATACTGCTCTTCATCAAGCTACAATTGTAATGCTAGACATCATAAGATCACTATATATACCTAAACATAAGGTGTGGTTGCACCAGTGGCGTATTTAGTTTTGATGCTGCCCTAGGCAACACAACAATTGCCCCCCCCCCCGTAGAGAGAGCCTGACATTGACCAACAACACCCCTGCCTCCCACCCAAGAGAGCCTTGAGAGAAAGACACTCACTTTCACAGCTCCGCACATCCCCGGGAACAAGAGCCAGGCTCTGCATACACCGTCATGAAACCCACAACCTCAGTCGGACCCCACAAGGTCCCCATGCCGCGTGTGTCCCTTCTTCCGAGGGGCAGTGCTGCCCCCCTGAAAAATGTTGCCCTAGGCAAATGCCTTGTTTGTCTTGTGGTAAATACCCCCCTGGGTTGCACAGGTGCATCTCATCTACACCACTATAACAGAACTATAGCATTACTCTCATATTAGGAAATACCTTTATATAACAAAATGAAAACAAAAATAAACATAAACAATTTCTCATATATTACAGCATATTATAATCAACATACCGTAATTCCAGCTATACAAAAACAAAACCTGAAGAATGAATTAACCATCACCATAAACCCAAACTGATCCAGAAAATCCATTATTTTACCCCAGCCATTCCATTCCATTTCTCATGGGTCTGAAATCATGGACAATCAACATAAACATAATTATACTACATTACAAAAAAAATACAAATCATAATCTCTATTCAAACCAAAAGAGTGCAAAGAATTGAGCTGATTGATCCACCATACCTCCCTTTGTTTTAATGTAAGAATTATGTCTCCACCTCTCCTGTATTTTTTTTTATCTCTTCCAATATCATAAATTTTAAATCAGTGTCTTTATGATAATATTCCATAAAATGTTTGGGAACCAGCAAGCCTGGCTGTTTGGCATGAATGGAGGAGCGATGATGCAATATACGATCCTTGATTTTTTGTGTTGTTTCCCCAACATAAACAAATTACATGGGCACAATAGTGCATACACAACATAAGATGTTTGGCATGTAAGGAATCCTCTAAAGGTATATTTCTGATCCAGGATGGACAAATAATTCCCCCTTTCTCATCAAATTACACTGTATGCAGTTGAGACAAGGGTAACACCCATTTCTCTTACTGCCCAAAACGGTTCTAATTACCTCACTTTTTTTCTTTTTGAAATCCGAATGCACCAATACATCTCTTATTGTTATTCCTGCGGTAAGCTTTTAAAGGTACTTGTTGAACATAATCAACATCAAGATATGATCGTTGTAATAAGGGCCAATACTTTTTTAGCATTTTAAAAAATATCAATATGTAGGCTACAAACACGTAGCTAGTGTTGTTAGTAATGTGTTTAAAGTATAAGAAAAGGCAAAATACAGATTTCTCCATTTACATGAATGTCAGATTCCCCTTTAATTTGAGTTTCATTTCCACCACAGAATGTGAGGGGAAATTGGAGGTAGCCACCATGATCATCAAAATAGAGGTCTATTTCTGTTCTGGTTTTAATCTTACTTTTGGTGATAATGGTAAACAGGTCAAATGGAGGGTGAATCCCCCCCAACTAGAGCACAAAAACATCAATAAACAACTGATATTTCAGTTACCAGCTGCCAAAGAGACAGTAATGCTTGTTAAAATAAGTAAAATAAGTTGGTGCCTTGCAGTAGTATTGTAGTAGTATTGTAGTAGTATTCAGTGAAACAGGTGTCCCCATGTGAGGAATTCCCCTCACCCACCTGTTCCACTGATGACTGCATTTTTTTGGGAAATTGGTCATTTTCTGCTGCTGTGACAATAGGCAAAAGAGAAAAGGGTGAACTTCCCATCCCATGAGGACTCCACTTCCAAATAAAATAAAATAAACCAAAATGAGCCTTTTGTAGGCAAAAGATACTGTAAGGGACCGCCCGGCGGTACCACTAGCACTCCATTGAATAGGCGTCCCCAGCGCACGGAGTCTAAGTCCCAGGGTGCTTGTTCACCAGGGCCCCTGATGGTGGGGATGGACTTGGAGCCCCCCGAGACCAGGTCGTGGCTACTGGGTGCGTCCGTCAGTGGTAGTGGTATGCGCCAAGGGCTCCCACGGGAAAGAGTCTGATATGAGGAGGTCAGAAGACCCCACTGAAAGGGATGGGCGGATGGATGGATGGATGAGCAAGGTCAGACGGGCCGGGTCGGTAACAGAGAGGACGGTAAGGTACAAGGCAGCGGGCAGAGAATGGTCGGGTCACACGCCAGGTCAGCAACAGCAGGTCAAATCTAATAGGGGGCATCCAGGAGAGAGGTCAGGCAAAGCAAGGGTCAGAATAGGAGAAAACAGCAAGGTCAGGTACAATCCGGGTCAATAACTTACAGGGTACAGGTTCGCAGAATCATAGGATGCAGGAAAGACCAGAAGGCACTGAATGACAGCTCAGGGCCATTTAAATATCCCGCCCTGCGCTGCCATTGGTGCCCAGCGGGCGGCCGCGGCTTCTACTGCGCATGCGCGAACTCGAACGCCGTGGCCGGCCCAGACCTAGTGCCCATGTCCCTGCACAGGGCGGTGCACTGCGCCTGCGCCGGGACCATCGCGGCGGGGATCTAGGAGATCCCTGACATTGCCCCCCCCCCCTACGGGCAACCTCCGGATGCCCACCCGATCTCTCCACCACGGGTGATCGCGAAAAAACCTCCGGACAAGTCTGGGTGCATGGACATTATGGGCTTGCTCCCAAGAATTGTCCTCAGGGCCATAGCCCTTCCATTTGATAAGGAATTGGGTCTGGCCCCCCCTCCTTCGGCACTTCAGGATTGTTTCTACCTCAAATTCTTCTTCTCCCTCGACCGTTATGGCTTCCGGGGGTCTAGATTCTCGGTCAGGGAAGGCATCTGGGATCACTGGCTTCAGCAGGGACACATGGAAGACTGGGTGGATCTTGAGTGTGTCAGGAAGGACGAGTTCGTAGGCCACTTCGTTGACCATCCGTTTAATGCAAAAAGGGCCTATAAATTTGGTTCCCAATTTCTTCAACGGGCAAAGCATCTTTAAATTGGATGTCGCTAGCCAAACCTTCTCCCCAGGCCGCAACACCAGATCTCCCCTCCATTTCCTGTTGAATGCCTTCCTGTAGTCTTCCTGGGAAAAACGTTACCACATCTTGCGTTGCTGGTACTGGGCATTCCGAGACCAAATCCGGGAGGAAGACGGGGTGAAAACCATAGTTGGCAAAGAACGGGGACTGTCCTGTCGCTGAATGGCGAGCATTGTTGTACGCGAATTCCGCAAGGGGTAGAAGTGGCATCCAGTCATCTTGAGTAAACGAAGTGTAGCATCGTAAGTATTGCTCCAGGGTCTGATTGGACCTTTCGGTTTGACCGTTAGTTTGAGGGTGGAACGCAGAAGAGAGGGACAATTTGATGTCCAGGGCTTTGCACAGTGCTCTCCAAAATCTTGACGTGAACTGGACCCCCCGGTCTGAGACAATGTCTTCGGGGACCCCATGCAGCCTTACCACCTCACGAATGAAGACTCGCGCAGTCTCGGCTGCCGAGGGGGTTTTCTTCAACGGGATGAAGTGGGCCATCTTGGACAAGCGGTCCACGACCACCAGGATTGCCGTGTGGTCTAGCGATGGTGGAAGCTCGACTATAAAGTCTAACGAGATCTTTTGCCAAGGTCGTTCAGGAATCGGTAAGGGTCGCAGCAGACCCCAAACTTTGTTTCTTGATGGCTTGTTCTTCTGGCAGGTGATACAGGACCTTACATAGCCCTTACAATCTTTAGCCATGTCCGGCCACCAGAATGAGCGTCGGAGAAGTTCCAGGGTCTTTTCTGGGCCAAAGTGCCCCGCCATCGGGTGGTCATGGCAATGCCCCAAGACCAGGGTTCGGGCTTCCTCCGGCACCACGATCCGATCTTCCCTCCATAGGAGTCCCCCCTTGTTCTGGAGGGGCCCTCCGACTGGGGTAGAGACGGTTGTGGATGCCTCCATTATCTTGGAACGAAGGTCCGACTGAAGGGCCAAGAAGTTACCCGAGGACAGGATGGTGTCGGGCACTGGGATCTCCTTGGCATCCTTGTACATACGTGATAACGCATCTGGCTTAGTGTTCTTTGATCCAGGCCGGTACGTAATGTGGAAGTTGAATCTTGAAAAGAATAGTGCCCATCTTGCCTGTCGCGGGCGTAGACGCTTGGCGGTTCTCAGATATTCCAGGTTTTTGTGGTCAGTAAATATTAAGATGGGGTGCACAGCGCCTTCCAGCAGGTACCTCCATTCCTCTAACACCGTTTTGATCGCCAGTAGTTCTCGATCACCGATATCATAATTCTTCTCCGCTGGGGTAAGCTTCCGTGAGAAGAATGCTACAGGATGGAGCAATTCCTTGGTGCCTTTCCGCTGGGAGAGGATGGAACCTACTGCATTCTCTGATGCATCCACCTCCAAGATGTAGGGCAGGGCGGCGTCTGGGTGGCCCAAAATGGGTGCAGAGGTGAACAGCTTCTTCAAGGCTTCAAAAGCTTCCTGAGCCTCTGGTGTCCATCTGAACCGGGTTCCCAGCTTGGTTATCTGAGTAATGGGGGAGACCAGACCCGAGAAGTTCTTGATGAACTTCCGGTAAAAATTTGCAAAACCGATAAATCGTTGGACGCCTTTCCTGTCCGTGGGTTCAGGCCAATCCAGTATTGCAGCGACTTTCTGAGGATCCATCGCGACCCCCGCGGTGGAGATAATCAGGCCCAAGAAAGTAATGCTGGATTGTTCGAAACAACATTTCTCTGCCTTGGCGTACAACCCATGCTGCCGCAATCGCCCCAATACCCTCACTACATGTATTCTGTGTTCCCCCAAAGAAGGGGAGAAAATCAAAATGTCGTCTAAATAGACGATAACAAAGACATCCAGGAAGTCCCTAAAAATATCATTCACAAAGTGTTGAAAAATGGCCGGAGCATTGCAGAACCCGAACGGCATGACCAAATATTCAAAGTGGCCGAAGCGGGTGCGGAATGCCGTCTTCCACTCATCCCCCTCCCTTATGCGAATCAAGTTGTACGCTCCCCTCACATCCAGCTTTGTAAAAACCACCGCTGCTTTTAAACTTTGGAATAACTCTGGTACTAACGGCAGTGGGTAACGGTTCTTTATCGTGACCCTGTTCAACTCCCGGTAATCGATACACGGCCTTAAGGTTTTGTCCTTCTTTTCAACAAAGAAAATTCCCGCCCCCGCCGGTGAAGTGGAAGGGCGGATGAACCCCTTCTGTAGGCTGTTCTCTATATATTCCTTCAGGGCCCCCAATTCGAGCTTCGAAAGGGGGAAGATTCGCCCAAAAGGAATTTCTGAACCGGGTAACAGGTCAGTGGGACAGTCATATGGGCGGTGGGGGGGTAGAGTATCGGCTCCCCGTTTGCTGAACACATCCAGAAACTCATGGTAGGCTGCAGGGATTACTTGTTTTAATTCAGCTTCCCCCTCAGAGCACAGGAGGATTTGGGGGACCCCCGGGCCCGAAGTGCGGCAGTATACCCGACAGTATGGGGAAGGGAACGAGATTACTCCGGTCTCCCAGTCAATTTGGGGGTTATGGGCCCGTAACCATGGGAGCCCCAAAATGACTGGGAAAAGGGGTGAAGCTATAGCATCCAGGCGGAGGAGTTCCTGGTGCTGGCCGGCAATGACAGTGGCGATGGAGGGGGTTTCCTGGTTCACTACCCCCGATTTTATCCGGGAACCGTCGGCCAAATAAATATTGAACCCCTTCTGTTTCAATTGGAGGGGAATACCCTGTGGTGAGCAAAATTAATGTCCAAGAAGCAGCTGCATGCCCCCGAATCAACTATGGCCGATACTTCCACGGTCCTTTCTGGAAGCTGAAAGGAAAGGGGAACCACTAAGTATTGGGATGGACTAACATTGCCAATGGACAAGGAAGAAGAGGTGCACTTACTCAGTTTCTGCGGGCAGGATCGTACCATATGACCAGCTTCACCACAGTAGAGGCACAGGTTCTGGGATCGTCTGCGCTGGTGTTCCTCTGGAGATAGTTTAGGCCATGCCAGGCCGAGTTGCATGGGTTCAGGGATATCTCCAAGTGGCCGGTTCTGGATGTTTGGCCTAGTTGCTTGACTGGGACCTTGAAATGACCCCCAGGGATTTCCATGACCCTGACCGGACCTCTCAAACCTGCGTTCCCGCAGTCTACGGTCAATCTTATTGGTCAGCGCAATTAAGACCTCTAAAGTCTCAGGCACCTCCACCCAGGCGAGCTCATCATTCAGGCCTTCTGATAGGCCTATACGGAACTGATGCAGGAGTGCAAACTCGTTCCAGCGTGTGTCCCCCATCCAGCGCCTAAACTCAGACGCGTACTCCTCCGCCGCTCGACGGCCTTGCCGGAGCGTGTACAAAGTAGCTTCAGCAGAAGCTGCCCGCTGTGGGTCATCGTATAGGATGGCCATTGCGTCAAAAAAATTGTCAACCGAACTAAGGTGAGGGTCATTTTTTCCCCGCAGTCGGTGGGCCCAGTCTTGGGGTTCACCCTGCAGGAGGGAGATGACGAACCCCACCTTCACGGATTCAGTCACAAAGGTCCGTGGTTGTAACTCAAAATAGAGAAGACAGGACTCACGGAACGACCTGAAGCGTGTGCGGTCCCCGTGGAAACGTTCTGGTAAGGGTACTCGGGGTTTGGCCGCCGGGAGTGGTGCGGAAGCCCCAGAAGCCGGCACAGGGGCTGCTACGGCCGGGGGTGCGGGGACCGCGGCCTGTGGGGCAGGAACGGATATAGTGCAGGTCTGGAACTGGTTCTCAATCTGCAGACATCTGTCCTGCAGGGCCGATACGGCCTGTGTCAAATTAGATAGGTGCCTGCAGATCTCCTCAAGCGGCGAGGGCCCTCCTCTAGACTCAGTCATGGCCTTCTGGTACTGTAAGGGACCGCCCGGTGGTACCACTAGCACTCCACTGAATAGGCGTCCCCAGCGCACGGAGTCTAAGTCCCAGGGTGCTTGTTCACCAGGGCCCCTGATGGTGGGGATGGACTTGGAGCCCCCCGAGACCAGGTCGTGGCTACTGGGTGCGTCCGTCAGTGGTAGTGGTATGCGCCAAGGGCTCCCACGGGAAAGAGTCTGATATGAGGAGGTCAGAAGACCCCACTGCAAGGGATGGGCGGATGGATGGATGGATGAGCAAGGTCAGACGGGCCGGGTCGGTAACAGAGAGGATGGTAAGGTACAAGGCAGCGGGCAGAGAATGGTCGGGTCACACGCCAGGTCAGCAACAGCAGGTCAAATCTAATAGGGGGCATCCAGGAGAGAGGTCAGGCAAAGCAAGGGTCAGAATAGGAGAAAACAGCAAGGTCAGGTACAATCCGGGTCAATAACTTACAGGGTACAGGTTCGCAGAATCACAGGATGCAGGAAAGACCAGAAGGCACTGAATGACAGCTCAGGGCCATTTAAATATCCCGCCCTGCGCTGCCATTGGTGCCCAGCGGGCTTCTACTGCGCATGCGCGAACTCGAACGCCGCGGCCGGCCCAGACCTAGTGCCCGTGTCACTGCACAGGGCGGTGCACTGCGCCTGCGCCGGGACCATCGCGGCGGGGATCAAGGAGATCCCTGACAGATACACAGAAAAACACTTAGGTCTGAACTGGCCATAACAAATATTTTAATAACTCAACCAGTAATTTTCTGTGTTTACAACTATAGGTGTACCTCGGTTTAGAAATGCCTCGGTTAATGTAATTTTTGGTTTACGAATGACATTCTATTGAAAATAATGCCTACAAAGTGTATGTCGGTTCCGATTTTTAAATGCAATTGCCAGCTTTTTTTTTCTTCACTATAGCTTACAGAATTAGCTGCCACTTTCCCCGGAGTTAAGAAACTAATATGAAACATTGTTTCTTTTAACTTGGGGAAATAAACTAAAAGGAAACTTTATTTCTTTTAGCTGGGGGGAAAGTGACAGGTGAATCTCTGAGCTATAGTGAAGAAAAACAAATCTGGCAATTACATTTAAAAACCGGCACCATAATAAATAAAACAAATGGCGTGGGGTCCCCCCTCCCATCCAACCCAAGCCCTTCGGGTCTGGTATGGATTTTGAGAGGAACTCCCACTCCAAAATTTAAAAAAAATGGCATGGGGTCCCCCCCCAAATTCCATACCAGCCCCTTATCTAAGCAAGCAGCCTGGCAGGTCAGGAAAGGGAGGGGGGGAACAAGCGAGTGCCCTCCCTACTGAACCATACCAGGCCACATGCCGTCAACATGGGGGGGTGCTTGGGGGCATGAGGGGCTCCTCCCAAAGCACCTTGTCCCCATGGCAGGGGCTTATCAGAATCTGGAAGCCCCCTTTAATAAGGGGGCCCCCAGATCCCGCCCCCCCATGTGAATGATTATGGGGTACATGGTACCGCTACTCATGCACAAAAAAACAAAAAGTGTAGTGTGAAAAAAGACAGGAGACAGTCTTTGAAAAGTCCTTTATTAAAAGAAAAAAATAAAAGAATGTCCCTTACAGTAGATCCAACGTCAATCACGATGCCCGCCGACGCCCCGAAAAAAGAATTGAAAAAAAAAAGGCTCCGCTTCTGCCGATGGCCCCCAGCTGTCTGCCTGCTCCGGTGGTTTGACAGTTCTTAAATATGCAAGGGGCGGGGCCCCCTTGGGACATCACGCATGTGATCCCACCCCATGTGACATCAATGATGTTTTACCTTTGGTGAAAAACTTCCTAAAGCTTAATTTACAACTTTCCTCATTAGAATGCTGAAAGTGCATCAGCTAATTGGACTGAACAGAGACACTGAGGGATCAGCATTCCAAGGACAAAGTGAAACCTACAGATTTTTCTTGAAAACAGAATACAAGTAAGACACTGCTACAATATTTATCAAAATCCCTGCAATGTACATAATCACCCAGTGGGGTTTGTTTTTTTGTCAACAAAAGTGGAGTTATTTTTTAAAGTATAATTGTACTAAGAGTGCAGTTGTAATTAAAAGTGTGAAGTTTCAAGAATATTTTATATTTTAACATTCAACATGTTTTAATAGTAAGAGTTTTATACACTACAAACTTACCAAATAGCAGCAACATATGTTGAAGTCTGAGTTGTTATTGTAAAATGCTGAGTTGCAGCCAACCACACAATGTGAAATGTTTTAATTTACAAAACTATTAGGATGACATTTTTTCAAAGGTCTGGCCCAAGTACATGGCAATTTCCAAACACTAACTCAGGTAACATATCCAAACATTGCTGCATTTATATTGCTATGTAGAACTGAACACATTTCTGCCATTATTTCAAACACTGCCATCTTTGTTGCAATCACATTTACTTCTCTAGGACTCAGAACAAGTGCCACTCTACAGATCTGAAAACCACATCAAATTAAATTTCTTTGAGAGGTTACAGACACTTATTGCAATCAATTTGTATAACTTTTTTTTTATTATCTCGAATCAAGGTTGTTTTACATCTTTTACACATAGAATGGGTTTTACCATCACTTTTGCCGTATTTTTTTTACTTTTTGCACAATGGTATTGTCATCTACATATTTTAGGGGATGATTTACTTGAATTGCAAAATCCAGTGCAGCTGTGCATAGAAACCAGTCAGCTTTCAGGTTTTATTGCCAAAGCTCAATGGAACAGGCTGACGTTAGAAGCTGATTGGCTACCATGCACAGCTGCACCAGATTATGAATGCTCCAGTTTTAGTAAATCTCTCCCTTTCTGTTTTGTAATCGGTACAATTATTTTATGTTTATTCACATTTCATTTGTATTTACATGCATGGTTGTGTTTTTATAACACTATACAACCCCAATTCTAGAAAAGTTGCTGTGTAAAATCTACATATAAACAGAATGCAATGATTTGCAAATCTCATAAACCCATATATTCACAACAAAAAATATATAAAATTTTGAAACTGAGAAAGTGTACCATTTTAGCCACTGGAGCTTTGGAAGGTTTTAGCTCCCTTCATGATCAGAACATATTTTGTTATTCAGCACTATGCTACTTCAACTGGCAATTGTGCAGTCATGCAACACTGTACACAAATGAAAGTGTTAGCATGTTTTTATACAAATAAAGCTTTCTTTTTGGTGTATTTTGTCTCCACTGGGTTTTTAATTTTTTTGCAATATAAATAAATAAAATGAAAATATTTAGAAAAAAAACAAACAGTATTTTCTACTTTCTGTTATAAAATCCAATATCCAATAAAAAAAAATAAAAGATCTAATTTCTTCATAAATTTAAGCCAAAATATACTCTGGACAAAAAACATCCCAACAAGTGTATAATATTTGGTTTGTGTGAAATTTATAGTGCCTACAAACTATTGTATATACTGGAATTTACGCAGCTCTGATGCTATATTAGTAATGGTGGTGATCAGCGACTTTTAGTGGGACTATGATAGTGTGGCAGGCAGTCTGGCACTAGCTGATGTTGGCTGGGAGGTACGCTAATTGACGAACTGACACTGACATTAATAGGGACACTGTACATTGTCACTGTACTAATGACACTGGCTGAGAAGGGGTTAACATCTACAGACATTCAAAGGGTTAATTGTGTGCCTAACAATGTTTAATGTGTGTTATATGTGCTGCTTTTGCTTTACTGTATGGCTGTTTATTCTCTCTGTTTTGCAGGGAGAATAAACAGCCAGATCACTTTTCCTTGTAGACAGAGTTCTGTGTTTTGTAAGCACAGAACTTTGTGTGTGATTGGACACAGCCGATCAGCTGACTTCAGGCAAAATCATCTCAAAAAAGTTGAGACAGGACAACAAAAAGCTGGCAAAGTAAGTGGTACTAACAAGTAAGAGCTTGAAAAACATTTTGCAACTAATTATGTTAATTGGTAAAATGTCAGTAACATGATTGGGTATAAAAAGTTGCATCTAACAATTGTCAATTTCAGAATAATGTCCCTCAACATAAAAAAATTGCAATAATGTTAAATATACCTTCATCTACAGTATATAATATCATCAAAAGAATCCTAAAATCTGGAAAGAAACTCTGTACACAAGGAAAAAGTCCGAAACACTGTATTGGATGCCCATGATCTTTGGGCCCTTGGATGGCACTGCATTAACAACAGGCAGGATTCAGCGATGGACATCAAGGCATTGGCTTGGTAATGCTTACAAAAATAATTGTCTGTGAACACAGTTCGCTGTGCTATCTAAAAAAAGCTATATCTGAACATAATCAAAAAATGTCACCATCTTCTCTGGTCTGCTGCAAAGTGTTCTGTGGTCAAACAATTTGAAATTTGACAAGCCGCGTCCTACTGACTAAAGAGAAGAGCTTCCAGCTTGTTATCAACACTCAGTTCAAAAGCCTGCATCTCTGATGGTATGGGAGTGCATTAATGTGTATGGAATGGGCAGTTTGCACATCTGCAAAGGTACCATCAGTGATGAAAGGTATATCCAGGTTTTAGAGCAGCATATGTTCTCATCCAGACGTCTTTTTCAGGGAAGGCTTTATATAGATATATTTCAGCAGGACTGCTACACTTATGAAAAGAAAAGTCCAGGTACTTAACTGGCCTGTCTGCAGTCCAGACCTTACACCAATTGCACATATTTGATGCATCTTGTAATGAAAAATATGACAAGGAAGATCCAAGTCTATTGAGCATTAGAATCCTATATCAGGCAAGAATGGGATAACATTCTTCTCCCAAAACTCCAGCAACTGGTCTCCTCAGCTCCCAAATGTTTACAGAGTGTTGTTAAAAGAAGAGGGGATGCTACATTATGGTAACATTGGCCCTGTCCCAACTTTTGTTGTTGCCATCAATTTCAAAATTACTGCAATTTTTTTCTCAATTTAAAAATGAGATATGATTTCTGTTTTCTATTGTGAATAAAATATGGTTCTATGAGATTTGCAAATCATTCTGTTTTTATGTAAATTTTACACATCATCCCAACTTTTTTGGAATTGGGGTTGTATATTTTTTTTTGTAAACTTGTTCTTGGCTTGTAAATTTGGTTGTGTTTTTATATGTATATTGATATATATATAAATATATTTTTAATAGAGCAGCACTAATTCACACACACAAGTTCATGTGCTGCTACCTGTGCATAGGTTTGATAAATGCTTTTATATTTTCTATCTTCATCAATGCCATACAGTAGCTGGGATTTGGCATGTAGTCACTTGGGTTGGGTACATATGGGCACTAGAGGCAGACTGAATATCCTATTCAGGCCAGCATAACACAAGGGCATACCAGCCGAACTGGTCAATAGCTACTGAGCCATTTGACTGACTGCAATATTTCTACCAATGCATTTGGAGAGAGACACACATACACATGTCCACACGCCCTTACAGTTTACAAATGTTAAATCCCACACACTAGTGCGTGCCTGGCAATTTGTGGCCTGTTAATAATAACTGTTATTTGAAGAAGTGTCTGCAAATTGTTGAGTGCTGCCAAAGATATTGGGAAAAGTTCAACAAAGTGCAATAACAAAGGAAGACAGATGCCTTTGTTGCTGTGATTGAGCTATTTCAGTGGATCCAGAAACGTTTATTTACTAGGAAATTTAGGTAGAATTTAGCTCTTTCTGAAAGGATTACGTTACCTTTGAGAAGTATTCTAAACAGCAAAACATAATATACCATTACATAGCAAAGGTTTATCGGTCTTTGAATCTTTGGATTCTATCATGCAGTTAATTTCTAATGTGTAGTGGCAGAAAGCATTATAAATGGAAGATTTTTAGAGTGCAGTAACCAGCTTATCTGGAAATTGTCTCCACAAGAAAGTTTTGTATATCATTTGTAAATACTTTGTATGCATACATATATCAGAAACATTTAAATTCTAAAAAGGGAATGTGATCTGATTTAGTGGGATTGATTTATGATTCACATTTTTTTCACTTAGTTTAGTGAAGCCTTATTCACTTCAGTTGTCCAATCACGTGCAAAAGCAATATTTTTTTCTATTCTACTGCAAGTGATTGGGTGTGCATAGTGGACACAGTTAAGCTTGAAAAATATTATTTTATATAGAATGTTTTTTTGTTATTTCTTTACAAAATAATGTTACCAATGCTGAAAGCAAACCTGTACTGAGGAAACATAATGGCTGCCAGTACTGACTTCTCTTCTATATGTGCTAGTTGCCTGGCTGTCATGCTTAGATCTCTTGCTTCAAAACTTTGAGTCATTTATTTACAAACAATATGCTATTTTGTCTGTCTTCCTAACCTGTATACCTGTTGTAGGAAACTCTGAAGTCAGAGAGAGAGAAAATATATATGTTATTGGCAGGATAACCAGGTAAAAGGAAGCAAGTGAAAAACCCTTAAAAAGATAACTAATACAGTCACCACATTTCTAAAACATTTGATCTGTCACTGCATTGTCATGAAGATCATTATACCCCTTTTTCCTTTATATAGTGTACCTTATACTGTATATAAAAAATAAAGGAGGTATATTACCACTGGACAAGAAAAATAATATATTAAAGTGGTTGTAAACCCTTACATATACTCAGTGAAGTGACTGGCCCCAGGTGATACACAAAAATTAAACAAATCCTCCTACATAAGTTAACTGTTTATCTGCAGCCTTCTCTTCTGTTCAAAGTGCTGAATTTATAAAGCTTGTCTGAGAGTTCCGAAAAAAGGGGGCTGAGAACTGAGATCACACTCTGCAGAGCTCAGTGAGAATAGTTCTGAGAGCTGATTGGAGGGAAGAGACCCCCCCCCCCCCTCCACATAGCTCACAGGAACAGAGCTGAGGATGTCTATCTGCTGGAGGTCCCTACCGTCACCATATTTATCTTGGTGTCAGAAAACTTGTGGGACATGATTCATGCTGATAGCAGAGTAACTAAGTAGCAGATAGAAATGACACTCATGGCTACTGATTGAGACAAGTATACACTATAGAGGGATATGCATTGATCATAGTTTATGTCTGTGGTTTACAACCACTTTAAAAGTTAAACTATGCTTTCACTTATAACTAATTTTGGTAAATTGTGAGAGCCAAGTATGCTCCCAATAAGGCAGATTTAGTTATGGAATTATGGGAAGAAGGGTAGGATAAGCTGACTTATTGGAGGAGATATATAGGGGTTGATTTACTAAATGCAAATAGACTGTGCACTTTGTAAGTTCAGTTGCCCCAGAGCTTAGTAAATGTGGTGAAGCTCTGCCGACTTCCATCATCCAATCATGTGCAAGGAAAATGCTGTTTTTTATATTGTCCTTGCATGTGATTGTGTATTCTTTGCAATGTGAAGCTTCACCTCATTTACTAAGCTCTGGAGCAACTGCACTTGCAAAGTGCACTGTCTATTTGCTTTTAGCAAATCAACTCCACAGATGGTTTTCTATGTATCTGTAAAGATAGTCATAGCTCTTTGGATAAAATGAACACACAACACAAACAGAAATAGAAAATAATAGTTAAAGTGTTACTAAACCCAGAACCCTGCATTCACTATATCTGGTCTCCCACAGTACACAGAACATGGAAGTACAATTATTTTAGTAAATATAAACTGCTAAATACCTTTTCTCATCAGCAGTTAGAGCAGTCTTGTGACTTCAGCTGAGCACTGGTTAAAGCTTGTAGGAGGAGTTTTCTTTCTGCTCTAGGAGGATGCAAAACCCCTGACCCTCTGTCTGGACAGTGCTAATTGGCCCTCTGCTGATCACATGCACTCTCCCAAGAAAAAAAAACCTCTCTAGCAATATGCACTAAACTGAGCATGTGTATGTGGCTATGGGTTCAGTCTGTCTTATCAGGTGGACATTTAAACAAGAGAAGGGGCAGAGAAAACAGGACCAAACAGTCTTTTTACACAATGCAGAGGATTAACCCCTTAGATTCCACAGTGAGTATAACAAGCATGATTTACTGCATATACAGACTGATTTTACTGATGTGGGTTTAGTAACTCTTTAAGGAGAGAAAAAGAAGAAGGGCTGATTAGGTTAAACTAAGGGTGAAATTGGAACAAATTAAAACAATTTTTAGAATGCTTAACCAACATTATATTAGGATTGAAGATCATCCCTTTGATCTAAAGATTAATACAGAGTAGATACAAAAGTAAACATGTTGCTCTGTATCTCTCTATCTGGTGTCTGTGAAGTGTTTAGACCACAGTGGCACCTGCTGAGTACAGCCTTCAATACAAGTGAATGGCTGTATGTGGCCATGCATAAGGAAATATTGATGGCTTTTGTACTGGTATTTACCTTCACATGCAGGGCCTCCCCCCCGGATGCACCACTTTTTCATTTGTGTGCATGAGGCCTAAATAATGTGTCAGAAGGTCCAGTTTTCAATAGCAGCAGCTTCTACAGCTGGTGTATTTACACAATAACTCTTGGAAGGTGTGAAGGGGAGAGCGGCAGCCATGGAAGAGGATAGGATGCCCAAGGAGGCAATGTACAACCACAGCTGGTTAATGGACATCTGCATATTGCATTATAACTGAAACTGCAGACTGCTGACTCGGTGTAAACACTTGTGAGGCCAAGATACTTTGATAGTATAATTGAGATTAGGGAAACTTTCGGTGCTTCTGCACAGATGAAAGTGTCCTCTAATGCAAACCTTATATAGACCATAACTCTGAAAACATCTCCGTTATCCATTTTATTTTCAAGATAATTTGTGAAATATGTTTTCTTAAGTTGGTGGATGTTTGAATAAATTTTGTATCATGTCTTGCTGCTTCAGAAAAAGTAATAGCTGTTCACAAAGCAGACCATTAATTATAGGTGTTAATTATCCATGCTTCCTGGTGCTTATCTGACACTGCTAATGTGTTATTTCATATATTATTTGGAATAATGCCCCTTTTTGGCTTGGCAGAACTCAGCCCTAGTGCTTTGCAAACGTTAAGGTGCTTAAGTGGTGTAAAATCAAAGTAAACTTGAAATGAGAGCAGTATGGGGGCTGCTAATGCTAAATTCTGAAAATAGAAGTTGCCAGGAGGGCCAGACTTATCATTAGGCACAGTATGCCAGGGCCTATAAGTAAAAAATGCAAAAAGAATTATGATTCACACTCTTTTCTTCGTTATCACTGAAGTACAGTTGCTGTAGTTAATAAAAACTTATTTACACATTGTCATAATTTACTAATCTGGGTTAGTACCAGTAAAACAAGTGATTGTACTGTATATGAGAAATGATCCCAGAAGAAGGTTACTACTTTGGGTGCCAGCTGTGAGCCTAAATGGTCTGCTGATGGAAATCTGGTCTTGGTTACCAGGCTGTTTTTGGTTTTAATGCTGTCCTTAAGCAAGCACACAGGCAGGACATCAACTCAGAAAATTTTGAAGCTATTAAAACAACATGGCAGCCAGAAGGAGAAGAAGGAAGAGCTTTTCAGAAGTTAGCAATTGAAGATTCAATATTTCTCTTAATACATGCCTTTTGTAATGCATTGAAATAATACCACCTTGTGGGTTATAAAATGGATATTAAAGTTGAAAAGATATATACCTTGTGAAACAGTTTGTCAACCAGTTATACAAATACAGTACCTTTTACATGTTCAGGGAGTACTCTGAATATGAAAGTAATCTACTTTTTATAAGTTTTTTAAAACATAAGTTATTGCTTGGAAAATACTTTATAAAATATATGTATTTAGGGGATTCTTGCAATATATTCACATATTAGGAATACTTGAAATAAGGGGTACAAGGAAAACATTTACATGGGTACTTCATTTAGTAATTGTGATTAATACTGTTTTTTTGGATCCAGAAGATGTGAAATCAGCAGGGAACAAAAACTAGAGTTTAGTCACAGTCTTATGATTTGAGTGGGATGTCTCAAATTTTATGAATGAATAGACACCACTCCCTACATGTGATTAGACATTGTAGTATGTGAATTAATGCATTTTTTAAATCCCCCTTAGGCTTTCATCCATATAGACATTGTGCATATTACTAATATTATTTGGTATCAAAGTTTTTTTATTTTTTATTTGGTGTTTTTATGTTGTGGAAAACAGCGAGTAGCTGCTAATGATTGGCAGCTGTGTTCTAATTATCTCACTCAGGTTCACCTGATAGTGGGAGTGTTTCGTACATGCATATAAATATTTGTGTAGTGCTACTCCTGTGGAGGCAGCTAATGGATATCTGTTCCCAGTTGGTTCCCTGACCTTGCAGGTTTCTCAGCCCCTCTGAAACTCTAGATTCAGACATTGTTAATGCAAACACCAATACCTTGACAATTGAAGAAAAGGACACAGCTTAAGTTTCTCAAAGTACTCTACTGTATTCAATGAATACATGTATTGAGAAATGAACAATTTATACTCCGAATGGTTTATGAGGTAGTCTAAAGAATAAACATTTCTAAATGGCTTTAACACGAACAGTTATAGAGGTGTAGGTGTACTCAACTGTAGTGTCCTAGTGTTGCAATTGGTGTAAGGGGGAGAGACTTAGAAACTGGTCAGCTCCTTCCAAACCACCAAAACACTAAGCAATGCACCTATAATGTGCCTATACGCAAATACAACCTTACTAAGATGAGGGTCTCAGTTATTTGGGTCAAGTTATATGAACAGTCCAAATTCCAGATATGCGACAACTGGAATTATATCTTCACTAGGTTGGTGGAGCCCAAAGTGTTGGTGACTAGTCACAGTTTCTGCAATATCCAGTGTGTAGACAGTAGATGCATACAGTGCATCTAGTTGGTGTTTTTACAGAACAAAGTGTATGGTCATCCACCTGCTCACCAGTTCCAGACTGAAGCTATCTTCTGAAAGAACAGGCCGGTCTAGACCCCACAGGTGCACTTGAAGGAAGGTAGGCATCTCATTGGTCCTGACGAAGCTGAGTGAGATACGCCCATCGGCGAAACGTGTTAATATCATACGTCAGATACGTCACTTCCGGCCGGATGCGTTGGCGCCATACACGCTGACCATCAGGGGAGGCAGCCATATACGCTGGTCACGAGCGGTACAAGGCTGCACAAGTACCGGGGCGGGAGCGGAGCCCGTTGGATAATAGAACTTATATATTGACTCTCTATATGTCACGCATTTGTTTCAGGATGGGGACATGCTTCATCATATAGGTGCATGGCACCCTACACTTATTACAAGGCACGGAAGGTCCAGCACTTTACATTACAACATCAGTATTAAGGTGGTCCACAGTCTGCATGTTGCGGTGAAGAAACCCCTTAAGGCAGGGCCCTGCCAGATCTACTACATTGAGGAAGCCAAATGGTGATCTGTATACTGTCTATTCAGCTTATTCTATGTATTAATATGGACATTTGTATTGCTGTTTGATACTTCACCACCTAAATTTGCCATTATCTATTGTCATTATTGTTTTATCTGGCCACCATAGAGGCCAGATAAAACATATTTATATATGGCATATATAAGGTCTGTAGCAACTTACTACTTAGACCGGTCTTGATGTGTAATTTTATATGTTTTTAAGGTCTGTCTTTGTATTATCTCATACTGAGGTGATGGTGAACTGAGGTATTTACCTCTTTTGTCCACATTTGTACTGTGTAATAAAGCATAATTTTTGGTATTACTTTGAGCATCGCATTCTGTCCATGATGTACCCACTTTTTGTGAATCTCTTTTCATGTCCCCTCTTTTTTGCTGCACTTGAAGGACAGCAGAGTATATGGTTAATGGGCATTGTTAGCAGTTCAGCAGACAGCTTGAAGCTTGTGGGTGGCTTCTGGGCTGAAGAAAGCCTTGATTCGCTCCGCACCACCAGGTGGAGGTGGTTGGTTTGAGTTCTCTCCTCCAGAGATGGGTCTCTAATCAGCTATACTCATGTGATGTCCCTAAAGTGCAGGACACCAATGCTTCCACTCTGTGTGGAACCTCTGAAGCAAGAGAGCTCAAGAGGTTCAAGTCATTCAAGAGGTGGTGTCATAACCTATTGTCTGGTGACACTGAGACTACATGTCCCAAGATTCTCTGCACTTTTATCCAGAAAAGTCACTCTCTTTCTGCTGTCAGGAAACGAGGTAAACTGCGGCATTCTGGGTGCTAGGGGAAATGTCAGGTTAATTGTCTCCGGGTGATATCCCATCCATGATAACATAGCCACCACTTAGTTACACTTGTGTGAGATATATGTTTGTTAGCTATGATGATGCGCTGATGTAGCATGAAACACGTTAGCTGACATGTTTGTGGAGATGTGTTTTTATTGAAGACTTTATAATAAAGGTGATTTTTTTTTAGATGTGCAGCCAACCAGATTCCTCTTTATAGTTCAGGAGTTCTGATTTTTGTGGCTACATAATTCTATGGGGTCTGTCAAACAGATATTATTAGACCAGAGGATTAGTGAGAAAATGAGCAAGTCCAGAAGGAGGTCAGCAATGACAAGTCAATGTTTTTTGCTGATAGGTTTCCTTTAAATTGTTAATGAATATAGCATTACTAAACCCACTTCCAGAGTCACATTGCTAAGAAGGCTGTAACTACAGTAACTACTTAAAGGTAATCTATGCTTTGCTCATAGAGGAAACAGGTTTACTTAAAGGGTGACTCCACTTTGTGAACAAAAATAGCAAAAAAAAAAAATATATATCTACATATGGCATATATAAAGGCTACAGAAAACATTGTAGTTTATTGTTTTTAAAAAAATATCTTTCCTTTTCAATCTGCAGCCGCTGTAATTTTCTGTAAAATGCAATGCAATATGGCAACCTGGAGGCATTCTGTACGCAGTTGGTGTTAGGAACGCGTTCAGAAATGTAATTTCCTACTTGTGTGATTGGTTTACTGATTTTTCCAGAAACCTGCACTAAGAAAGTCAAATTTTAGGCATCCTCTGCAACAATAATTTTTGTTTTGGTGAAGTACTCTACAAAGGTTAAAAGCAGTAACTCCAGAACCAGCATCCAAAGGAGATAGTGGAACAAACAGCTTTTTCTTCAAAGCAAAAACAGGTAAGAATCTGCAACAAAGTTTGTTAAAATTCTTGGAATGTATATTAATCACCCAAAGGGGATGGATTTTTTTTATCAACAAAAGCAGAGTAACTCTTTAAAAGTTTTTCTTGTGTATTTCTTCAATTTATTTTCCTTATGCTCATTTGCTGCTTCATTCACTTACAGGAGTAAATAAGTTGTGCTCCAACTTAATTTGGTCTCTTGTAGAGCTCTCCCCCACCACATGCCAGCTCTGGTGCCTGTTGATTGACTGCTCTAGCACCCAGCAATGCTTTGTGAGAAGCAGAGGACGTAGTCATATATTTCCGCCAAATATGATAGTACTGGGTATTAGAGTGGAGAGTGAAAGGAATGTAAAGGAGTGGGGGTCCTGTATGGGCGAAGCACAGGTTCACATAATACCCTCTAGGCTTTGGTCACTACCAAGGACTATGGATGAGCTTCGAGTTCAGGTTAAACATGAAATCAAACCTGGTATGGTTTTAATGGGGGGCACACTCAGTTGCTGCCCCTCCTTTCTTGGACACTCAGGATGCATGTCAGAATAAGGGTTTACTTTTGAACTTTTAGGGGGACCCTGTACTGTTTTTTTTCCTTAAAGAGGGAGTACATATTGTACATTTCAATGGGGTTTGGTGCTATGTTTGAGTTTATCACATTTCTTTCTCACATTTGTTTGCCGAAACTCCAGTGATCCAAACTTTGCCAGGTTCGCTCATCACTGCAAAGGACTTAGAGGATGAAAAATACTTTTCAAAAAAATGTAAAACATCTTATATCATATCAGTGAATATTTTTTAAATAATAAACTGGTAAAACCATTCAATCCTACAGGACCATGTACCTTACATATTTAATTCTTGTATATGAAATGTATATATCCAACGTATATAAATATTAAATATGTTATTTTTTAGCAATCAGGAACAGTAAGTGTTAATTTTCATTATATAACTCTGTTCAGCAGCTCTACACGCCAAGAATCCACACGAAGTTTGGGAGATAGAATTGGGAATAGAAAGCCCTTTTCCACAAAGGCCACAGAGCCTCCTCTGAAATCAGCAGTGGATTATCAGATTTTCTGACAAAAAGTGCATTCAAAAACAACTGCCGACATAGATAAGCAGCTGTTCTTATGTTTTATTTATTACTGAATTTCATGTACAGTCCACAGTTCTTCTTTAAAAGCATTGTTAAAGATTGTTCACATGGCCATCTTTAGCCTTGTCCTTCATAACATATATTTTACTTAACTGGGGGTGGGGGGTAGGTGTTGGTGGGAAGTGAGAGAAGTAGAAACAGATGCAAAAAACAGTAGGAATGCATATAGTACTCTCAAAAGAAACAATTATCTCTCTCAACTGTGTTTGCCACCAACAGAAACCATAACAAATGCTAGAAAAAAATCCTGCTGGCTTTTCCCTGGTACTTCTGTGATATCCATTTTTTTTTTGCATACTTTCTTTCCAGTACGTTTTTGTTACAGATCACAAAAAGGAGCAAATTAAATGAAAACAGTTTCAGTAATGTTAAAGCAAAAGTTGAAAGAAAAACTTAAATGACAAATCAGAAAGTACCAATGTAAAAGGGACAAAAAGGCTCAAATCACAAAGCTTTATAGTACTCTTTACCCAGCTCTGTAAGCAGTAAAGTTTATCACTACTAGTGCTATTATAACAGTTATTATTCTTTAAATTGTTACTAAAGTTTAATGAAAAAAAAAATTATAATAACAAACATGTTATACTCACCTGCTCTGTGCAGTGGTATTGCACAGAGCAGCCCCGATGATCTTCTTGGGTCCTTCGCAGGAAATTTTGTCTCCTCCTCTTCTTCATGTCTGCTTGCTCTCAAGCTTTGTGTCTATGGAGTTGCGCTTCATAGACACACACAGCAAGACCTAGCCTCTACCTCCCCCCCCACTTCCTCCTCACTGCATTTGATTGCTATTGGCTCCTGCTTCTGTTTGAGTCCTTTTTAAATGAGGAAGAGAGGGGAAAAGAGATGCAGAAGAGATGCAGCCGTGCACAGCACTGGAACTAGAATTTTTTTTTACCTTAATGCTAGGAATGCAAAAACATGTTTTTAGCTTTAGTATCACTTTAATTATCGATTTGATAAAATATAGTCATAACCTATGCATAATGATGCCTGCACAGGTTAACATAACACTAGCATCGGGCCCATGATAGTTGTGAACTTCAATGAGAGTCTGTTGGAGAATGCATGAAAACCTGATGTTTGATGTAATTAGAAAATAAAATGTTGTGAGCCTAAATAATTATTCAATAGATGAGAAAGCTTTCAACAGTTAAAAGAGATGTGTGGGTTTAAAAAAAAAACAAACAGGCATACTCACCTCATCACAAATGCTGCATGTATTCTCCGCTGGCTCCAAGACCATGAACTGAGAGGAGTGTAAGTACAGGGGTCTCAGTTGTGACCCTTCCCCATCCTTCAGGGGTCCCATGTGGCTCCCCTGTATAAATGGATAGGAGGGGTGGCATATACAGGAACCAATCCCCTCCATTTTCCTCCTGAAGCCACTGAATGGCTGCTTCTCCATCTCTTTCGCCTGCAGGCATTCAGTGTCTTCAGGAGGCACATGGAGGGGATTGGTTCCTCTATATTCCACCCCCCCCTATCCAGCTTCTTTCTGCTACCCCCAGGCCCCTGTGCTCTCTCCCGGTCCCCCCTCATCCCTCTATCAGGGTCCACTCTCCCCTCTCCCGCTGGCTGCTGCAGGGGATGCTGTCAGAATGGAGATCTGGGAAGGGACTAGTAAACATGTAATTTACCAGCCCCTTTCTTGTCTGAATAGACAAGATCAGTGATCGGTACTGATCACTGACTCTCTCCATTCATAACTGAAGAATAGTAAACTGTGTTTAGAAAAAATAATACAAATAATAATAATATTAAAATGGTAAAAAATATTAAAACAAAAAAAATTTCTGAACCCAGTGGTAGAACTACCAGGGTCACAAAGGTTGCACTTGCGTCTGGGCCCTGGTGATCCACCACTGGGCTCAGCAGGAAGGGCCCCAGTCTCAGAGGGAAGGGCTCAGGCTCAGAGGGAAGGGTCCCCAGCTGGAGGTCAGGGGGGCCCTTCAGGGTTTCTGTACCATGGCCCCAAAAGTTCTAGGTACGCCTCTGCTGAGTGATCAAACACCACTAATAGCTTAGTTCTCAGTCTTTGGTCTGCAGGGACAGGTTACAGACCAAACTGCACTCCTGTGATCCCCAGGAGAAGTACAACTAAAATAGCTTTGGTTAAACTGCAACTTTAAATGCCCATTTTGTTTGGAAAAATATTGATTAAAATGAAGTATTTGACATTCTTTGCAGAAAAATTTAATTAGATGAAATAAGAGTAGTGTTAAAAAGGCTCATCTTTTGTGAATTGAGTCCTAAACATATCTTCTTGCAGTGGACCCGATCATAACTTTACAGAAGGTGTTCATACAGAGTAACAATCAAAGACTACTCCAACTTTTGGTGAAAAAGATCAGACAAAAGGAATAAGAGACAAATAAATGAAAGCTGGAAGAGACGAAAAGTATTATAAGAAGGAAGAAAGGAAGGCCTGAAAAAATATTTCAGACCATACTGAAGAAACTTGAATGTTGAAGGCAAATTGTGGGTGATATAATCAGAGATGAGGTCAAGCTAACAGAATGGGTATATAGACATCATTATATGCATGCTTGTTTGAGGCAAGGGATACAAATTATTGAAGCAAGAGGGCAAATGTGAAAGCCAGGAGAGTAGCATTCACAGAATGAAAAGTGGCAATGGTAGCATCTGTCTTTCTTTCTCAGGTTATGTTCATTTTTAATCTAATGACTGCATTAATTTATCAGTAAATATTGTGAAACTACTAAACCCACAAAAAGCATTTATTAAAGAGACACTATACCATTAAGGATGTGACCTCCTCCAATGTCACAAGAGGGACAGGTCATTCAATCCAGGCAAAGACTCTGATGTACACTGTCTGATGTCCACAACTGTCTGATCCAGCCAAAAATGCAAAGAATGGATGCAAATGTGGTTTGTAAATATGTCCAGAGGAAAAGACTGGAACTCTCGACTGACAAGTGGATTC
This sequence comes from Staurois parvus, assembly GCF_062004578.1. Classification (NCBI taxonomy): domain Eukaryota; kingdom Metazoa; phylum Chordata; class Amphibia; order Anura; family Ranidae; genus Staurois; species Staurois parvus. The sequence continues at coordinate 4,269,932 of NW_028318157.1, forward strand.
TCCACCATGACAATGCTCCTGCACATGATGCATTAAGTAGTAAAAATATGCAGCGCTAAAGATAAATGAGTAACTCCACAATGCTAAAGAAGTCCGATAAATTATGAAGCTTCTAGGTTAGCATAATGTATTAACGTGACTTCTGTGATAAAACAATGTCTGGAAGACTGGAATGTTCGTGACTCTTGTGGTGATAAACTGAGAGTAGATTGCACTAACCGGATACATATGCAAATGAAGCATGGAGTAATTAAGACCTACTCCTAGTACTCTGGAAGTGGGTCATTGGATAGGTGGTTGTCATCTCCAAACTTGCCACTAGGTGTCATATCTCCCAGGTCAGGCAAAGGTAGGAAATCCACAGACAGCAGCAGCAGCCAGATGCGGTGTTAACCAAGGATATCAGCCAGCAGCAGAGCAGCAGACCAGGATATGTATAGCCACCTTCAAAAGAGGGGGCCCGGGCTCCCTCAATGAAAGAAAAGGAGCCACAGGCCAGAAGCTTCGATAGTGTAGCAGGGTTTATTGATAGCATAAAAACAAATGTAGAAACCACTTACAGAATAAGTAAAAACGTTCACAGCCATCCAGCAATGGGCATGCAATAGTAGAGGATATCTGGGGGGCACCTCTCTGACGTGTTTCGTGCACTGTGCACGTTCTCAAAGGGGAGAGCCCTTTGAGAACATTTTTGTTCTCATTTTTGTTACTAGGTAACCAAAATAGGCTACAAAAATATTTTTGTTGTAATATTCCTGTGTGTAACTAAAATAATCAGTGTATGATGGCAGAAGAAAGTATAATTTGTTCCTACAAATATTTTCAAATTCAACTTTCCAAAAAAAAAAAAATTCTTAGTTGATGGTGGTAAACTCGCCACACAAAAAGTTATTATAGACTGTGAAGTGACGAAGTTCCTGTGGAAAAGTTACTTATGTCCCAGGAAACAGAAGTTGCTTGTAGTCCCAGTAACTCATCTCTGCAGGCTCATAATGAATATATTTGCTGGGCAACTGCTTAAGAACCAATTCCTTTCCACATGCTGGCAGGCTAATATTAAAGACCAGACCAATATTATGTACACTTTTGTTGAACTGTTAAGTCATTGTGCAGCAAGTGCTTGTAGAAATAAAAAACAATTTAAAGACTGTAAAAAAAAGTTTTTCTCACCATGATACACGTTACAAAAAACATAAATCCATTCTTAATACAAATTGTACATATTATAGCATTACAGAGTGATAGAAATGATAGATTGTTAGATATTTAAATTAAATGCTTCACAGGTAAATCATGTGGTGTCCTCTAAAGGACAAGTATTCAATAATTTCTGATATAAGCTTTAAGTGTTTAATGCAAGAGCAAGGCTTGCAAGCTGTGATGATTGTAGAGATTTTACATTGTATTGACTAAAGCTGCTAGAGAAAGAACAGAAGCGTGAGCCTAGAAAACGTAGAGTAAATGACCCAGTTATTCCACTTGCTTGGGCTGTCAAGAAGATATTAACACTCTGTAAGCAGACTCAATGAATATTATATAGATTTCAGTATATATTTAAAATATCGCATATTTGCTGTGTAGTGTGGTGTCATCCTTCCTTATCTAATGATAATGCAGCTTTATTAGCAAATTTACTTCAGTTTGTCCCGTGTTCACTTGGTGCATCATGTTCAAATGTGTTAAACTTGCTAGTGGCCTTTAGTGGTAATTTATCACCACTGATTGAGTCTGTTTTAACATGGTTCTAAAGCCTACATTTCTTTTTACCCTAAAGTGGTTGTACAGCTAGACGTTTTTTATACATTCATGCATTCTATGCATTAAGGTAAAAGACCTTTTGTGATCTGCTATCTCCCCAGCCCCCCCTTATAATTACCTGAGCCCCATCTTGATCCAGCTATGTGTATGAGAACAGCGTCTTTCTCTCTCTCTTCTCTTTGGCTCAGAGACAGCAGTGGGAGCCACTGGTTCCTAGACATATACATGCCAGAAGTTTCTCATTTCATTTGTTAATTGAAGATCCCTGTTTCATCATATTTTTTATATGTAACAGATTAATTTTTGGGATTCGTTTCAAATCTTTGGCATTTGTTTCGTATTTTTGTTGGTCCAAGTGGATTTGAAACTATATCGCAGCTATTTGAATTTGTTTGACGAATGATCCGAATTCATTGTGAATAGTTGGTTGTTAAGGAGCGGGCAGCTGCTTCTTCCTTCTTCCAACCATAACTCATCTTCTGTAAGTGGGATTCCCAGCTGATAGCTGAATGTAAACAAAAACAATTGTTGCCATTAACCTCTCCCCGCCCACCTGCAATGTACTGCGGCTGGGTAGCAGCTACAGGCAAAGCGACGTACCCGTACGTCGCTCTAGCTATACTAACACAACTAACACAACCCCGACACAGCGGAATGAAGATCACGGTGAACAGGACCCACATCACATGATCACTATGTAAGCAAAGCTGTTATGAATCAATGTCATTCATAACAGCTCTGTTTCTCTTCCTAGTGAGCTGTGATTGGCCCACAGCTGTCACGTGATACATGGGGCCAATCACAGCACGCTGTACCATGTGACCAGTTCCAGCCAATCACAGGTCACTATCCTGAGCTGTCAAAATTGACAGTTCATGAATGAGTTAGGTTCTGACAGCAAGCTTTGCATTGCAGGAGAAATGATCTTTATTTCTCCTGCAAAGCAAAGTATTAAAAAAAAAAAATCCCTGATCACCCCCCCCCCACACACACACACACACAGTAGTACAATGTTACTATGGTAACAATGTATTATTCTGGTAAAAGTATTAAAAAATAATAATAACAATAATAAAAATGTAAAAAAAAAAACCATTGAGAATTTAAAAACATTTTTTAAGTTTTTTTTATTAACTACTTGACAATCGCTTACCTGCATTTTGCGGGTGATCAGCAGCTCTTGGCAAAGCGACGTAATCATGCATCGCTTCCTATTTGGCGGTGTGAATGCACCCGCGCCTCTCACTGCCCCTCCTACCCGTCGGTCCAGGGAGAGAATAGAGAACACGGCACTGAGTAAAAGCAGCACTACATTTTACACACATGCATTAGATTAGCACATTTAACCCTTTGATCACCCCTATTAACCCTTCCTGCAACTAGTGGCATCAGATAGCGTCAGGGTCAGTAAGCGTCCCTCCCAGCCAGGGTCAGCTAGTGTTAGATTGCCCGCACATTATCGCACTCACACTATAGGTCGCTGATCACCGTCATTACTAGTATAGTGTTTGTATAGATCAATATATTGATCATGAATGGAACTATACTAGTGCCTCCTTTGCATAGTGTCCACAAAAACGCAGAGTTAGCAGGATCGACCCCGTTTGCTGCCAGCACTAGTGTTTAGTCCCTTTGCTGTTTTTCACGGAAGATTTGTATCAATTGTGGGCCAAGACAATTTATATACACAACAATACATGGCTGCCCACCCAAATTCAGCTCTTGCCAGACAATTCGCATGGAAACCTATCATGCTTTCTGAATTTAAAACTCTTTTGGGCCTAACCCTCAACATGGGCATTACAGAAAAGAATGAATTGCGGTCATACTGATCCACAGACCCGATTCATCATATGCCCATGTTCTCTGCTGTTACATATATGCCCAACATGGACCAGCAAGGTACTGGTACGTCGCTGGATTTTGAGTGGTTATACCAGGATGTTGCCTGCAGCTACAAGTGATGCAGGCACGTTACCCTGAAAGTGGCGTTGAGGTAGCGAGTTGTACTGCAAGGTGGTGAGATGCCAGTAATCTGGCTCATGCAGGGAAAGCGGGCACACGGATGGCTGGTTTTATTATTGAAGGAGTTTTCTTAAATTGTGTTTGTGAGTATTTTATATGGTTTTAATAAAATTTGAAGATGTAGAGATACTGCCCTATTGCAAACCTTTTTTATTTGTGACTGCTGGAAGCAGAGTGTGTTAGAAGATACCACATCCTGGAGCCAGAAGCAGTTCTTTAATTAGGCAAATTAGGCAGGTTGCCTAAGGCCTCATGCTCACAGGGACCTCCCAGCTGCCTAACTTGCCTTATGCATTACCCCAGTTGTGAGGCCCACTTAAGCTGAACAGCTGATTTGCAGTGTGACTTTATTTTGAGGTGACAGGACACCTTAACTTTGCTGTGCACAGGCAGTGTTAGGAGCTCTGTCACATTCACCTCTCGCATACCCTAACACTTTTGGAGCTCCGCCCACCAGCCAGTGGGGGGCTACATTGCATTCGCACACCCTTCCCATCCACCGCATGGGGATCTCAGTCTGGGAAGGCCTACCAAGTATCTCAAGCTGGGAAGGTCTGCCTGCTGCATAGATGATGGCCAGTAAACAGATGAATGGTAAGTAAAGTATTTATTAAAGTTAATTTTCCAAAGGCCTATATATATATATATACCGTATATATTACATGTGCAATATATATGTATATATGTTTGTGTGTGTGTGTATATATATATATATATATATATATATATATATATATATATGCTATTTTCAATCGTGTTAAAATATTTTTCTAAATATCTATGTAAAGAATAAGAAATAAGATGAAAGGACACCATGGAGTGTTCCAATCAACTTGTGTGTTATATTGGAACACTGTGGAAACAGATTTTGTTGTTAATATTGAATTTTGATGTAAGATTCTTTAACTGCTTGTGGATACATATAAAACACACAAATTGACTGGGACATTACATGGTGTGATACCGGGTCTAAGGTTCATGGTGGTGAGTTACGGGTTAAAATTTACTTTTTTTTTTTTGTAAGTTTATAATATATCTTGTTTGTAGATATTGCTTTCCTGTCTACAATTGCATGCTTTTCTTCTGAGATAACAGTTTCTCATTCAGGACCTTAACTGAGTAAGACAGTTGTCTCATTTTTACATGAAAAGAGTAAATAAACATTACTGCAATTAGAGAGAGTGCATATCACATGTGCATGACCCGGCCTTACCTGATTGCACAAGTGCCATCAGAAGATCTCTTTCTGATGGCAATTACTTAGCCAAATCCTGCACATGTGGTATACACTTTCTCTTACTTCTATATAATTTTTTTTTTTTTAAATAGGAGATGGTTTTCTCAGTTATAAAGGTACTGAATAAGTTGTATCAGAAGTAATGTATATCCTTTTAACTACTGTGGACTTACAATAGTTTAAAGGTCTGAAAAGCCCACATAAGCAATACTGTTCATTTTATACTAAAGCTTGATTTGTTTGTAAAACGTTTTTGATTTTCATTTTTCCATATTGCGCCCTTCGCTTAAGTTGTGTGGTTTCAATATTGAGCATTTTGTGCTATCTATATGTTTTCAGGTGTGACATTTTTGATATGTTAAATCAGCAGAGAGTAAGGGATTACATTTGCTTCTCCTTGATAGATGACTACTACTAGTACAGTAACAGATTTAATAATGATTAAGGTATTGTTAATTTTAAAGTATTTAATTTTTGAGACTTAAAAGTGTCACTAAACCCAGGACCCTGCATTCACTATATCTGGTTTACCACAATACACAGAACATGGAAATTAAATTATTTTAGCAAATATAAACAGCTAAATACCTTTTGAAGATGAAGTGTGAGCCCTGTTGCAACACAGGGCATGTGAGAGGTTATTTCATATTTGTTGCATAGCAAAATGGTTAGATTTTCTACAAACAAATATACACTGTCAAATAGACACTAAAAACTCATTTTGAAAGTACACTTAGTAATTAGTATATTTATTTACTTATAATAGGCTCAGAGAGTGTATTCAGGACAACAGCAGTGAAGTGATTTAGCATGAAAACTGACCAGCTGAGAGACCAGAAGCAGAAACCACTTCAATCAGTCAGAATTCTGTTCCTGCATTTGTCTTTTTAATATTGTTTATTTTGTTCTAAAATTGTGTGTGTTACTATACTGTGTAAATAATAGATTAGTAGAATTTACATTCGGTTTCTATTCTTTTAAAAACCAATATGCATAAAAGTGGAAGAGAACGTGACAAAGGCTGAAAATATGAGTCTGGTCACCAAAAAAGAATATTGCTTCTGAGGAATGCAAATAATAATTATGTAGCTCTACAAAAAAGTATTTGAAGACAGGCAAGATAGCTACAAGTGAAGAGGTGCCTGAACATGAACATGAGAAGATGAAATCAGATTTGAAAGAGAAGAAGATTCACAGCCAAGCACTTCTGGTCAGTCTGAGATGTATACCATTTTGTTTAGCACTGAAGAAGGAATTACAGAAAAACCTCAGGATTCAGGTTCTGACCAAGTAAAATTGTCAAAATCTCCTGTGCATGAGTGTGGAGGACCAGGGACAGTTCTCCTATGTATATGTTTAGGAATAGACCCACGGATATGTTAAGCATTGCTGCTCTCCCAAACGACTGGGGTGGTCCAGGTATCAACTGCAAAAAGACAAACAGAAAGTGCACCAGCTTACTGCATTATCCCAAGGCTAGTTTTTTTAAATAACGGTAAAATCATACTCACAAACAGTGTGTAAAAGATCGCATATCAGGTTACAGCCTCTTAGTACAATGATCGATGAGACCCAGTAGGCCCACAGATGCCAAAAAAGATGGCGTTCAGGAACCAAAAAATGGCTTAGGTGTTTCAAGGGAAACCTTACTCAGAGCCAGGCATTTTTGGTTCCTATTTCTGAGGAAGAAGCTGTTTGTGAGTATGATTTTACCATTATTGTAACTCCTTGGCATACAGCATATGCTAATATGCGGCAGGTGCCTCACAAAAAAGTCCCAATCGCTAATTGCAGTTGGGAGCTTTCCAACCATGTGACCGCCGTGACAGCCAATCATGGCAGTCACATGATTCTAAACCCCACCCTGCCTTCCGGCGTTACAAATCCCTTGGTGCCTCCCGGCCCTGTGCCAAGGGGTTAATGAACTCGCCTAGGGATAATGCACTAGGCTGGTGCACTCTCTGTTTGTCTTTTTCAGGTTCTGACCAACCGCATCCTATTAATCAGCCTCTAATGCCTGTACACACAATAAGAAAACCGTACGAAAAATTTCACGGAACCACCGATCGAAAGATTTTCTATTAGTTGATGAGCAGGATGTTTTAACTGATAACAATATTGTGAATGAAAAAATCCAGTTGAACAACAGTGAAAAATGTTGTCGTTTCGCATACGAACGACCAATTTTCTATGCAGTGGTATGGTGGTCGTATGAAAAAATCTATCAAGCGCTATCACGCATGAGCGGAAACAGAAGATGACCAGGATGTTTATGTCCAAGGAATCTTCGTAAACACGAACAAAAAATCCAAATGTTAAAAGTAGATTGGCCTAATAAGATAATGAAACCAGAATTATGCCTATTATATTTTTATGTATCACTATATATATAGTTAATGTGGTTACAAGGTCACATGCACACTGCATCACCTCCACTGACACGGAAGACGTCAACACTACGTATTGCCCGACGAACGATTTTTTTAAATTGGTTAATGTGGGCCACGATTTTGACCAACGAACGAATGCCTCTTGGTCGTCGGATGACCGATCGGTCGATTTTCTAATCATGTATTCCTACCTTTAGTTATGATCATGGAGAATGGACTTTCCCAGTGGAAGATAAAGACAGAATCTGTTTTATTCAGAAAGGACAATTAAGGGAAGAAAAGGTAACCTTTCGAATAGACATTGGAAGAAGACACTTTTCTACCTTTCATTGCACCAGGGTTATAAGCAACAAGGAGACATGCGACATGTTAATTTATTCCAGAAGCAAGGACTTTGTTTTCTCATATGCCTGTTGTTTATTCTCTCTGTTATGGAGAGCTTTAGTGTCTGATGGCTGCAGTGACTGGAAGAACCTGAGCAATTGGCTTAGTCTTCATGAAAACAGTTCTGACCACTTAGAGAACATCACCACATGGATGGAAGCTGAGAAAAAATTCAGATATGGTAAAAGTATTGACGCGTCAATGCAAAAGCAAATACTCCTGCTCTCTTCCTCCATAAGCAACATTGGTGTGAAATTCTGGAAAGGCTCATAGCCACAGTTCATTTCTTGTCATCTCATACCTTACCATTCTGAGGTCATAGAGATAATATAGAGGAAGAGAGTATTGGTAATTTTATAGATCTGATAAAGCTTTGTGCAAGGTTTGCTCCTGTTCTTCGTGAACACTTACAACAAATTGAAGTGAAACATACTCACAACCATTACTTGGGAAAAACATCCAAAATGAATTAATAACATTGATGGCCAAACTTGTTAAGCTGAAAGTTATTGAAAAGATTATCCAAGAAAAATATTATTCCCTCATTCTTGATTACTCTAGAGATTTGAGCCATGTTGAACAGATGACTATCATATTACGACATGATGAAAATCCGGAGATGTTGAAGAGCATTTTGTTGGATTTATACCAGTTGAAAAAACTATAGCTGAAGAGTTAACTAAAACCATAAAGCTGGAAATTGAGGAGTCAGGTTTGGACATCAAAAATTGTCATGGTCAAGGATATGATAATGTAGCAAACATGCGGGGGAAAAAAAAATGGAGTAACGACTAGTATATTAAGTATCAAGACTCTTGCCTTTTTTTTACATCCTGTGCTTTTCACAGTTGGAATTTGGTAGTGGGTGATGCAGCAGCATCTTGTGTAAAAGCCAAATTATTTTGGGGGGTTTTGCAAAGACTGTACATGTTATTTTCTGGCTCACCCAATAGATGAAAAAAACACTCCCAGCACACAGATAACCCTTTGATTTCCCCTGTTAACCCCTTCCTGCCCAGTGTCATTAGTACAGTGTCAGTGCTTTGTTTAGCACTGATCACTGTATTGGTGTCACTTGGGATGTCAGTGACACCAAGTCAGTTCCCCCCAGTGTCAGAATACCTGCCGAAGTCCTGCTATAAGTCGCTGATTGCCGCCATTACTAGTAAAAAAAAAAAAATTCCAGTATCTACACCGCCATTTGTAAACGCCAATACTTTCTCTCAAGTAAACCATTTCATTTACATGTATTGGGATTTTTTTAGCAAAGACATGTAGCAGAATACATTTTGGCCTAAATATATGACGAAATTTGATTTTTACATTTTTTTTACTGGACATGTTTAATAGCAAAAAGTCCAAATTATTGTTTTTTTTTTCTCAAAATTGACGATCTTTTTTTTTATAGCGCAAAAAATAAAAACCGCACAGGCAATGAAATACCACCGAAAGAAAGCTCAATTTGTAGGGAAAAAAAGGAAATACATTTCAATTGGGTGCAGTGTTGCATGACTGTGCAATTGTCAGTTAAAATAACGCAGCGCTGCAATGCAAAAAATGGCCTGGTCAGGAAGGGGGGTAAATCCTCAGGAGGGCAAGTGGTTAAAGAGAAGGTAAATATTACCCTCATGCCATTGTCAGTAACCAGATGGGAGTGCAGAGTTGAGAGCATAAAGGCTGTCTCTTACCAGCTAAAAGAAGTCGCTGAGTGCCTGGAAGAGATGACACAGAAGAACACTGATCCTGATTTCTGTAATGAATGTAATTCACTAAAAAAATAAATGTTGTCATATGAGTTTGTTCTATCATTAATTGTATAATATGAGATTTTAGTAAAAATCAACCTTATCAGCAAGGTATGGCAAAAGACTAGTATGCAGCTGGACACTGCATTAAAACATTTTGAGGAATTCCTGTGCTGGCAGAAAGAATACCAACAAAATGGCTTTAATTCTGTCATTGTGGATGCCAGTGAAATGGCTGAAGAAATTGACATTCCAAGGGAATTTTGACAGTGCTGGATAGCAGGACCAAAAGAATATTTGATTATGAGTGTCTAGATGAAGCAGTTAACCCTGCAAACAGGGTCAGAGCAGAATATTTCAACATTACTGTTGACAAGATTCATGCTATTGCTCAGCCTCGCTTTGAAGGTTTTAAAAGCTATGTTGACAATTTTGGATTTGTATATGATATCTCATCTTTATGCATGAAATCTGAGGAAGACCTTTTAAAAACTGCAAAGAACTTGAAGCACTACTTACTTTATCCAATACTTTTGATTCTGACATAAGAGTTCTGGAATTATATGAAGAGTTATGAATGTGTATATGTATTGTACCTCCAAAATTGGATATGTCCAATTCTTTGACATACCTCCTTGATACCAATTTAAATGACGTTTATGCAAACATCTATGTTGCGTTAAGAGTCATCTTAACAATTTCTGTTGCATCAGCTGAGGGGAGCTTTTCAAAACTAAAATGAATACAAACATACTTAATATCGACTATGAGCCAAGAGGGATTATCTGCCTTAGCAGTATTGCCCATTGAATGTGATCTGGCTTCAAAATAAATTATTCATGTGCAATAGATGAATTTACAACTACAAAATGTAGGAGAATGTTTTGAAACTCCAACTTTTGCTGAATCAAACTTGTGGCACTGTAAAAAATTAAAAAAGTATACTACTCTTAAAACCTCCAGGGGGTTTGTATATGAGCTCCAACTATAATTAGCGCATATATTGTGGTATTGTATAAATATTGTTGTATTTTGAAACAAAGTTCTTTTTGTTTTGGTTCAGATTGACTTTCAGTAAGGATAGGTTTACATCTATACAGTTTGTGTTTGATGTGTTTTTAAGTTAAGCAGGTTTTTTTTCCAGCTTGTTGCTGGGCAGATTAAAGCACAAAATGCATTAAAAATGCATCAAAAATGCACTACATGCTTTTCTGCAGCATCTCCATTTAAGTCTATTTAACCAAAAATGCAATGTTTTGCATTTAAAAAAGTCCCTGACCCTTTACAAAAAATGCACCAGGTGAAAACGCAAAGATGTGAACCTGTCCCATAGGAAATCATGTTAAATGGACTGCTGTGCATTTCTGCAAAACGGAAATGTAACGGAAAATGCATAGGTGTGAACTTAGACTTAGTGCAGGGAAAGGACCCTGGTATAAGTTTGTGCTAATAGGTTACCCTTACACCAAGCTCTGTTTTGCTGCAGGCACCCTAAACAGACACCTGTTGTGACAAAACGCTTGTCACCGACTTAGTGATTTCATCAGAGAACCACTTCCTCGTCACTAGGACACAGGACCAAGGTATTATATCTGGACACTGCAGCCAAGACTAGACAAGACTAGCTTGGATGCCAAACAGGAACTCTTTATTGAACAGAGAACACAGAGTTTTATACACTCCAGAAATAGGGCCCATCCCCTCATGAACAATTAAACAAATATTACACTTTGGGATAAATATCCCACACTGATTAGATAACGAGGTGGAGCTGACATCAGTCTAATCCTATCATGTAGGCACCTCCAGAAGGACTTGCTAACAAGTCAATGGGAATGCACAGTTAGGAGGCACACAATGGGAGAAGATAGTAAACACATAACACCTCAATAAACAGATTAGAGCAAGAGTCCTCAGCATGGGATTGTTTTTCTGATTATATCAACATCTTCTTAGAGTCTCCGAGTCTAGGAAGGAGGGGGGTTGAAGCAGTCAATGCTAGTTTGGGCACAGAGATCCCAAATTCTAATTTTGGTCCTCCAGTTCTCAGAGTCTGTGTGTTTTGGGGAGACATGGACTGGAATCTGAAGTAAACTACTCCAAAGGTCCCCCCTGGCACACACCAAAGAATAGAGCCCCCTCAGATGCTAAGGCCATGGTCAGTTGGCAAGAGGCTAGCCTGCAGTCCCCTCCAAAAGCCCTTGTCCCGGTTGAGTCTGTCACACCTGTTAAGAATTGCCAGACAGACATTTGTTAGGGCAGCCTTCTGTCAGCAAATTATAAAGGGACTGGGTGCAAGGCTGCTCTAAACGGATGCTTGTCTGGTATTAGTATTATAATACAGGATTTATATAGTGCCACCAGTTTACACTGCACTTTACAATATAAAAGGGGGACAGTGCAATTACAATACAGTTTGATACAGAAGGAATTGGAAGGCCCTGCTCATGAAGCTTACAATCTAAAGGGATGGGGAGGTGGTACAAAAGGTAATAGCTGAAGGGGATGATCTGATGGAGGTGAATCAAATACTGTTCTTAGGTGGAGGAGGTGGGGTAGGCTCCCCTGAATAAATTAGTTTTCAAGGATCGCCTAAAGGTGGACAGGGTAGGAGCTAACTGGATATACTGGGCAGTGAGTTCCAGAGGATGGGAGAGGCTCTTAAGAAGTCCTGGAAGTGAGCGTGGGAAAAGGTAACAAGGGAACTGTAGAGCAGGAGGTCTTGGGAAGAGCAGAGAGAACGGTTTGGAGCGATATCTGCAGATGAGGTTGGTGATGTAGCTGGGAGCGATGTTGTGTATGACCTTGTATGTTGTAGTTAGTATTTTGAATTTTATACCTTGGTCTAGTGAAAGCCAGTGAAGAGATTGGCAGAGAGAGGCAGCAGTCACGGATCAATTAGCAGCATTCATAATAGACTGAAGGGGGGGTAGCCTGTGTAGGGAGTTGCAGTAGTCAGTGTGGGAATAAGTTTTTTTGTGGTGGTGTTAGGAAGGGGCGAATTCAGGAAATGTTGCGGAGGTTAAGGTGGCAAGATTTAGCCAGTGATTGGATATAGGAGCGGAAGGAGAGGTCAGAGTCTAGGATTACACCTAGAACCCTGGCATGTGTGGAGGGATCAATGGTTTTACTGCTGATCTCAATGGTAAAGTCATGGGGAGGGGATCGGGGAGGAGGAAATATTACAAGCTGTTTTTTTTTTAGAAAAATTTACTTTGAGGAAGTGATGTGACATGCATACGGATATGTCGCTCATTGAATTTGTGATATGTAAGGAGATTTAGGGGGTGAGTTGAGGAGTTGAGAGATAGATCTGAGTGTCATCATCATAGAGGTGGTACTGGAAGCCATGGGAGGTTATCAACTGGCCCAGAAAAGAGGTATATAGATAGGAGAGGAGGGGCCCAAGGACAGAGCCTTGGGGTACCCCAACAAAAAGAGGAAGAGGAGCGGAGGAGATGGTATTGTATGTGACGCTAAAAGTGCGCTGAGTTAGGTAGGAGGAGAACCAGGAAAGAGCAGAGTCACCAAGGCCAAGGGAGTGGAGTTTGTTGAGGAGGAGTGGGTGGTCAACTGTGTCAAAGGCAGCAGAAAGGTCTAAGAGTAGGAGTATAGAGTACTGGCTATAGGTTTCAGCAGTTAGTAGGCCATTGGTGAGTTTAAATCGGGAAGTTTCTGTGGAATGTTGTGAGTGGAAGCCGGCCCGTAGGGGATCGAGAAGGTTGCTGTCAATGAGGTAGCAGTTCTAACAACTCTGAACAGGAATTTGTAGGGCAGCCTTGCACCAAGGTCCTCCTGTATTAATAGGTATTTTTAAACTCATTTTTCTGTTTATTATTTAAGTTTTTTGCCTTTCAGAGGACTTACCCCCCTTCCCGACCAGGCTATTTTTTGCATTACGGCTCTGTGTTAAATTAACTGACAATTGCACGGTCATGCAATGCTGCACCCAAAATAACTTTATGTCCTTTTTCCCCACGAATAGAGCTTTCTTTTGGTGGTATTTGATCGCCTGTGCGTTTTGTATTTTTTTAACTATAAAAAAACGAAACAACAATTTTGAGAAAAAAAACAATATTTTTGACTTTTTGCTATTACCCGTGTCCAGTAAAAAAAATAAAAAAAATCAAATTTCATTGTAAATGTAGGACAAAATGTATTCTGCTACATGTCTTTGCTAAAAATACGTGTAAACTAATTGGTTTACATCAGGGGTGGCAAACAAGTTAGACACAAAGAGCCAAAATTTTAAACTGTGAAAGTCAGAGAGCCACACCACGCAATGACCTGCCAAAACAGACAAACACTCACACAAAAACACATAATTAAAACCATATTATTCACCATAACACTTTCTTCCCCTTACAAAACACAGGGATGACCAGAGACTGCGGACAGCACAGGGATGACCAGAGACTGCGGACAGCACAGGGATGACCAGAGACTGCGGACAGCACAGGGATGACCAGAGACTGCGGACAGCACAGGGATGACCAGAGACTGCGGACAGTACAGATGACTGCTGACCTTTGGGGAGGTGGGGAGCGGGTACCTGAATTTGACAGGTACCCGCTCTTCCGCAGAGTTTTTGTTTGATCTTACCTGTTCCTCGATCCAGCCGCGCGCTGTCTTCTGTAATGGCGCTCGGCATGACAGCCGGGTGCCCAGTGCGCATGAGCGAGAAGCACTTGCGCTTTGTGATTGGTCCGGCGGCTTCTGGGATCTGTCATGTGTCCCAGGTACCGCCTTACCATTCACAAAAAGCACCGCTTCTTGCGCATGTGCACTTGGCACCCGGCTGTCATGCCCAGTGCCCACACTACAGAAGCCGGAAGACAGTGCGCCGCTGGATAGAGGAACAGGTAAGATCAAAGAAGTAAGAGCAAAGAGCCACATTCATTTTGGCCGGGAGCCGCATGCGGCTCGAGAGCCGCGTGTTCGCCACCCCTGGTTTACATGAACGTTATAGCGCTTACAAATGGAGGTATAGATACTGGAATTTCTTTTTTTTCTACTAGTAATGACAACGATCAGCGACTTATAGTGGTACTGCGGGACTGCGTCGGGCTTTATGACACTGGGAGGGAACTGACCTGGTGTCACTGAAATCCCCAGGGACACCAATACAGTGATCAGTGCTAATAAAAAACACTGACACTGTACTAATGGCACTAGGCAGAACGGGGTTAACATGTGGGGCGATCAAAGGGTCAACTGTGTGCTGTGTGCTGTTTCACAGTAAGCTGTGTCTCTGCTTTCAACTGTAAGCACACTGCTTTGAATCTCTCTTCTATGAAGAGCCATACAAAGCAGTGTGCTGGAGCTGATAGGGGAGAGGACTTATTGTAGAGTGACATGAAACCGCTTAAGTTTTTTGTTTGAGAATACAAGAAACTGAGTTCTTTATTTTGGTATTACTTGAAAAATATTGCACTGTACCTCTTATGTTCCATGCACTACTGAGAAAATACAGTATGCTAAGTTACATATTTAATCATACATACATACTCAGATGCAGTAAGATACCGTTCAGTAAATTTTCCCTGTTCGAAGTTTGCGGTCGAACTTTCAGTAGGTTCGAATGTTCAACCGTGAATCTAACTGGGTGTTGGGCCTCTCACTAATTACAATGAATGCATATATAGAAACAGTGGGGATTATTTACTAAAACTGCATGGTGCAAAGTCTGGTGCAGCTCAGCTTCCAGGTTTTATTGTTAAAGCTTAAATTGAAGTTAAAATCTGATTGGTTACCATGCACAGCTGCACCAAATTCTGAGTTTCAGTAAATCTCTCCCAGTGTTTCCTTATAAGAGTCTTTCAGGCTCTATTCACACAGAACATAGGAAAGGTGTGTTCCGTGTGCGTTTCACCATCACAGGTGATCACACAGCCCCTGTAATCTGTATGAAGGTGCCAATATAATTTTAACGGCACACCAAATTTGGATTGTGAGCACAGTGTTTTTGCGGGCACCAATTTACATGGTACCATGCAATTTGGTGCAGTTTGTTTTTGCACAGTCTGATGCATTTTGCTGCCCACTCAAATAATTCTGTTGAACTAGCTTTGCATACAGTATGACCCCAATTTGCATTAAGTGAAAACCAACAACAGAAGAAAGAGGTTTATTCTTGAAAGTTTTAGAAATACAAATCTTGTTTTTGTCTATGAATTATATTTCCATGAATAATGTATTTCCTTTTAATACATACTGTATTTAAAAAAATAAATAAAAAATACATACTTTCATATCTTCCTTTAACTTTGGTAAGCTAAGCAGGAGTGCAAGCAAAAAACACAAACAATCCCTCTACAGCTGGGTTTCATAATTTTAGGCTCATAAAATCCTAGTGTGTGTAGAAGTCATGGTGTGTACCCCAGAAAGCCTAATCGCTCATTATTAAAGCTGGTGTTAAAGATGTGGTAGTGCTTTTGGTTCCAGGAAAAAGCCATCTTCAAATCCTCCACAAGATGTGTTTGAGGAAAGTGAATTGGTTGTAGGTAAGGCAATAAATGGCATCAAAGATTTTCACAACAGACCCAGTAGGAGCAGAGTGCCCTCTGCATCATTAGAGTCCACTGGAAAAAGTCAGGATCAGGGGCGGACTGACCATTTGGAAACTCGGGCACTGCCCGAGGGTCAGTAGGGGGCCTCTTGAGAAGCCCCTGGTACCTTTTTCATAGGCTTTTTTGAGTTTGGGCAAGAACACAGGGGCCCCATGATCCCCTATTGCCCGGGGGCCCCATAAGTTGTCAGTCCGCCCCTGGTCAGGATATAGATTAATTATGGCGCCATCAAAATCTACCTCTCATAATGGCCTCTATTTTTGTAGACGGAATATAAGAGAGGTTGGAGGGCCCTATGATCTCTATCTCATTCTATGTGCTCAGAAGCCTCATTGCCAAGTACTTGCATGAAAATGCAAGTTAGCATGGGAATCAAGTCCTTAGACTATGTGGCCTCTAAAAGTCCTATTATATGTATATTTTGCCTCCTACCTCAGTTTTCATAGTCATCCAGTTTTAACAATAAAGATTCAAATTTTAATACTTGATGAAGAGACTTCTGCTCTATGAGCCCAAGTGAGTAAATAGCATGAACATATTTAGTTTCTAAATTGTCCAATCTATGCCCAAGCTAAGTAATTTCAGATTTTGGTTATTATCATATTTGTACAGTTTTTCTACTCTGTGTATTTATTGCTTTATATCAGCTTTAGTGGGAAAAGATTTAATGTAAGATATTATATCCCAGTCCTGCTCTTTGTTTCTTGTCAGAAACAGCTGAGAGGGAGCCCTGAGACCTGATTCAGGTAGGAGCAATGCAATTTCTTACCTCAGTCTGTGGACCAGGAGCTGTGCCTGCTCAGCTGACAGAGGTATCCTGTTCAGGCTACATGGCACACCACCATCTTAGATATGGCCCGTGTCCCTGAGTGTTGCTCTAATAGACAGTAAATGTCTCCAAGGCACTCTTGCAAGTTTTGAGAGTTTGTTGGGGTGAGTGCCTCCACTTGGCTGGCATTGTGTTTTGTGAGTGGTAGTGGGAGCCATAGCAAACTGTGTCCTTACCTGCTCATGGACAGACCATGTCCCCAAGTACTTTTACCTTTCAATCTCATTTATTGTCTGTTTTGTAACTGTTATTATTTGTTGCACCTTTTTTTTTCATTAACCTAATATTCTAAAAAGTTAGTGTAGCGCACCCACTAAATGAGTCCTATTTCTCCCTTTGAGCCTACACAGCAGGCACACAGCATTTTCAACACTCCTCCACTGGTTCTAAAGAACAGTCTAGGTTTGTTTTGTTTTTTTGGAGGGGGGGGGGTTGGGGAACGATGAACGTGGATAGGGAACAACGGGTATCCCAAAACTGTACAACCTGCAACACAAACCGTTGGCTGCACTTGCACAAAAGAAATGTCCTGTAACCTTTCCTCCTTTCCTCCTACACTGTCACAACTCTATAGCCTAGGTTATGTACCCACTTATGCAGGCCATAGATGGGTCGAAAATCGGCCGATTTTTCGGCCGATTTTCAGATCGTTAGTGGGCTATTTGTTCGGCCGTTTTTCGGTATTTTGGCCGTTTTTTTTAATCGGGAAAGTTGGAAAAAAAATCGGCCGATTTTGCCAATCGGACGATTTTCGCGGCAATAATGGGCTAATTGGCCGATTTTTTACCGATAAAAAATCTGCGCATGAGCAGTGACCTGCAAGAGGAAGACAAAAAGAAGAAAAAGAAGAAGAGGAAGAAGAAGAGGATGATGAAGAAGAAGAGGATGATGATGATGAAGAAGAAGAAGAAGAGGATGATGATGAAGAAAAAGAAGAAGAGGATGATGAGGATGATGAAGAAGAAGAGGATGATGATGAAGAAAAAGAAGAAGAGGATGATGATGAAGAAGAAGTAGAAGAGGATGATGATGAAGAAGAAGAAGAAGAGGATGATGATGACGAAGAAGAAGAAGAGGGTGATGATGAAAAAGAAGAAGAAGAGGAGGAGGAGGATGACGAAGAAGAAGGGGATGATGATGAAGAAGAAGAGGAGGAGGGTGAAGAAGAAGAAGAAGATGAGGATGACGATGATGAATAAAAAGAAGAAGAGGATGATGATGATGAAGAAGTAGAAGAAGAGGATGATGATGAAGAAGTAGTAGTAGAAGAAGAAGAGGATGATGATGAAGAAGTAGAAGAAGATGAAGAAGAGGATGATGATAAATAAGTAGAAGAAGAAGAAGAGGATGATGAAGAAGTAGAAGAAGAAGAGGATGATGATGACGAAGAAGAAGAAGAGGATGATGATGAAGAAAAAGAAGAAGAGGATGATGATGAAGAAGAAGTAGAAGAAGAAGAAGAAGAGGATGATGATGTAGAAGTAGAAGAAGAAGAAGAAGAGGATGATGATGAAGAAGAAGAGGATGATGATGAAGAAGGAGAAGAAGAAGGATGAAAATAAGAGGAATTCCAGTCCGACAAAAAGTGTCTCTGCAGAGAGCTCCGCTATTTCTTTGACAGTTCTTTGACATTTACAGAGGTTGCAACATTGTATCTATTTGTTTCCGAATAAAAACATCTGTATCCTAAATGGATACAAATAGATACATTGTTGCAACCTCTGTAAATGTCAAGGAACTGTCAAAGAAATAGCAGAGCTCTCTGCAGGGACACTTTTTGCCGGCTGTAGATGGGATGAAAATCGGCCGATTTTTTTTTTTACCATTGGTGGTAACGTCGGCCACTTGAACAACCGATTTTTCGTTTTTTTAAAAGAAAAATCGGCCGATTTTCGACCCATCTATGGCCTGCACAAGTCACAGGATCTTTGGTTTCCTCCTGCCAATATCCACTAAGCTCTTCCTACTAAGGGAGATGTAGACTCACACCACCACAGGATAGCTTAGGCTCTCTCTCACAACTTCCTCCTGG
Organism: Staurois parvus; assembly: GCF_062004578.1. Taxonomy (NCBI): domain Eukaryota; kingdom Metazoa; phylum Chordata; class Amphibia; order Anura; family Ranidae; genus Staurois; species Staurois parvus. The sequence goes on from NW_028318157.1 coordinate 4,288,901, forward strand.
CACTCTCTCCTGTGAGGTCCTCCTGACCCAACTTGATCCTTGGACCTCAAATTGCAAATAGGCTCCCCCAGCTAAACCTAGCTGGGACTTCAGTGTCTAGGCTGGCTTCATCGTAGACTTCTAACCAAGGGGGTAGAGCACCTGAACAGGGGTCTCCTTCTGTAGAACTGGACCCAGAAACTCTGCCCCTTGCTGCTCAGGCCTCAGACTATTTAAGTAACAGAGCAGCACCCTGTGAAACACTGAGCAGCCCTAAGCAATCCATCCTTGCTCAGACGATTTCAGTGGAACTAGTTATTTTATTTTCCACAGAGAAGGAGCTGGTCAAATTTACCTAGCAGCGTACTCTAAAACTAGGGGGTGCTACATTAGTTAACCTGCCCCAGTGATGATCATTCTGGATCTGCTGGGGAGTTCATTGTTTTCCTATGAGCTGTTAGTAGTGCACAGGGGCATACTGACCATTAGAGCACTCAGGCACTTCCTGAGGGCTCAGGGTCTGTAGGGGGCCCCATGAAATGCCCCTGGTACCTTTTTATAGGCTTTTTTGAGTGTGGTCAAGAACACAGGGGCCCCATGATCCCCTATTGCCCGGGGGCCCCATGAGCTATCAGTCCTCCCCTGGTAGTGTAATTAGCTAAAGCTCATAAGGCTCTTCCATTTCCCCATATCAATTAACCGCTTCCCGACCGCAGATATAATGCTACAGGGCGGGATGAGTGGGACGGGTGTGCAAAATCACACATATATATATATGTGATTTTGCATTTATGGGTAGGAGGCACATGTGTGCCTTACCCACGCCACCATTTGCGGCTGCAGCTGTCAATCACCGGGTACCAGCAGGTGATTACTTGCCGGCGCCCGGTTATTGCTGAGCATCTGCGATGGGGAGAACTGTTTGTACACAAAACAGTTCTCCTCCCTGTCAGCTTGTGCACACTGCTTTGGATGGCTGTGCACAGTGTGATTACAGTGAAGCACAAACACATGGCCCCATAGTAAAACACACCCAGCACACAGTTAACCCCTTCCTGCCCAGTTCCATTAGTACAGTTAGTGCTTTTTTTTTTAGCACTGATCACTGTACTGGTGTCATTGGGGATGTCAGTGACACCAAGGCAGTTCCCCCCAGTGTCAGAATGTCCACCACAGTCCCGCTATTGCTGATCGCTGCCATTACTAGTTAAAAAAAAACAAACATTCCAGTATCTATACCGCCATTTGTAAACACTATAAATTTCACGTAACCCAATTAATTTACAGGTATTGGGATTTTTTGGGGCAAAGACGTAGCAGAATGCATTTTGTCCTAAATTCAATTTAATTTTTTACTGGACATGTTTAATAGCAAAAAGTTAAAAATATGATCAAATACCACCGAAAGAAAGCTCAATTTGTGAGAAAAATGGACATAAATTTCATTTGAGTGCAGCATTGCATGACAGTGCAATTGTCAGTTAAAGTAATGCAGAGCCGTAACACAAAAAATGGCCTGGTCAGGAAGGGGGGTAAATCCTCAGGAGGGCAAGTGGTTAATTTTATACAGTTTTCTTTTGGTTTTCTCTGAGTATTTGCCCTAATGAAGTTACAAAAAGTGTAGGTAGATGTTATTAGTATAGTGGTTTAGTTATGAGTTGTGCAGTGATTTCTTAGTACCAACAAATGACAGATGTCACATTTTTTACACTGATTTTAAAAAACAGCTACACTGTGCATATTTTTGTTATGTTGTTGTGACAGACCTGGCCAGGACAGGGGCTTTTGGAGGGGTCTGCGGGCCAGCCTCATGCCTACTGACCATGGCCCTGGCATCTGAAGGAGATGTTTTCTTTGGTGTGTTTGGAGCAGTTTACTTTGGATTGAAGTCCATGTCTCCCAAAAGACACAGACTCTGAGAACTGGAGGACCAGGATACAGATTTGGGGTCTCTGTGTCCAAAGCAGCATTGACTGTTTCAATCCCCTCTTCCTAGTCTCAGAGACTCTAAGAAGATGTTAATCAGCTCAAAAAAAACCTGATTCTGAGGACTCTTGATATAATCTGTTTATTAAGGTGCTATGTATTTATTCACATTGTGTGCCTCCTATGTGTGCATTGCATTGTTAATTGAGCTAATTGAGTCACCTATTGTTTGCCTGTTGGCAAGTCCTCTTGGAGGCTCCTACATCATGAGATTAGACTGATGTCAGCTTCACTTCGTTATCTAATTAGTGCAGGATGTTTATCCCAATGTATAATATTTGTAGTTATTGTTCATGTGGGGACTGCCCCTATTTGTGAAGTGTATAAAAACCTGTGATTTCTGTTCAATAAAGAGCTCCAGTTTGGCATCTATGCTAGTCTTGTCTAGTCTTGGGTGCAGTGCCCAACTATAATGCCTTGGTCCTGGGTCCCAGTGATGGAATCACCCAATCGGGGTGACAAGAATTCTGTCACAGTTATCATTTCTTGGAAAGGAAGGAAAGAGTAGGATGTAATTAAAAAAATAGTGGATATGTTTGATAATCTGGATACATACTGGCAAAAAAGGGGTGCGTTTTAGACCTTCTGACTGCTGGTAAAATGACCAGGCTTTGTTGGAGAATGTGTCATCTGCCCAGAGCCACATTAGCCAATCAGAGGAAGCCTTCTATTCATTTAATAATGCAAAGCTTCATGTGAATAGCTGAGCACTGCTCAGCCTGGCTCAATTTTCCTCTGGGAATGGGACAGCTACTTCAGCTCTGTATACTGTGTGTATGTATGTATGAAGCTACACACAATTTATAGAGTACTCACAGCAGGTGTATGTGTTAGTGAAGGAAATAGTTTGTTTGGACCAAACTATATAAAGTTAGATGAAAGCTGGAATTAAGCTGGTCGTACATGGAATTAAATTTAGCAGGAACTGGACGAATTTCGATCCATGTGTGGCCATTGAGTTTGAACAGAAGTCGATCTACAGATCAACCTTTGTTCAACCGCCCTGTCGGTGTTTTTTCACTCGATCAATGCCAAAGGAAATAGACTGCAGCGCTGATCAGTGTATTCTGATGGCAGGGAAGTCTACCTGCTGGCAGAATACAAAGACATCGCGGGGAGGATTCCCGCATCCACCTCGAATATGTGTTTGGGGGAATCTGGTTAGTTTTTTAGTTCAACCCATTGGCTGAACAAAAAAATGACTTATGAATGGTCAGCCTTAGGGTTCAACAAAGATTACATGGATGTTTGGGCTGGACTTTGCATATGAGGACTATCCTAGTGAAATTTTTTTTATCAGAAGGACACAGTAACTGAAGGCAAACATAATTCCCAATGAGGGTAAACATGAATATGGAACAATTAATTCAGTCTAATGACAATACTAGGGTATTAGAATATGAAGTGCCTCAACACATGTACAGTATACCATAATGCCACGATGTTTGGGAGTTGGGATTTTGGATCCCCTGGGGTTGTTGAGGAGACAGCTTCAGCCTCTAATGAGTCTCATGTTAACTTTAAAGGGTTCTGTGTAACTGGGAGAGGAGATTATAAGGAGCAATAAAAAAAGAGTGTAAAGAAAGTGGGTGGGGAAGAGAGGGGGGCTGCAGCAAGACAAAAGGGGGTTGGGGGGAAGGGAGGATTTGAAGGAGACAGAGGGAAAAAAGAAGCCTGCAGTGGTGGTGGGGTGGTACCCCACCACGGCACCACTTGCCTGGAGTTTGCATGTTCTCCCTGTGCCTGTGTGGGTTTCCTATGGGTACTCCGGTTTCCTCCCACACTCCAAAGACATGCTGGTAGGTTAATTTGATCCTGTCTAAATTGGCCCTAATATGTGTATGTATGAATGTGAGTTAGGGACCTTAGATTGTACACCCCTTGAGGGTTAGGGACTGATGTGAATGTACAATATATATATATGTGTAAAGCGCTGTGTAAATTGACGGCGCTATATAAGTACCTGAAATAAATAAAGAGATTGTGGTGTGGGAAGTCTGCCTGAGGTAGGATAAAGAGGGAAGTTAAGAGTCATTTAGGTTAGTATGACAAGACTGAGCTATATTCTGTGGTGGTATGAAAGTCTGACCAATAATATCACGTAATCTCTCTAAATTTATTTCTGTTGGTAATGGCTGTAGGCTGTTTTAGTCTTCCATTTGCATGGTTTCATTTATGCGGGCAAACCTTTTTTGCCATGATAAGTGTAGATGGTTGTTTCCACAATTGGGATATGTGCTGTGGCAGCATTTAGGTGAATTAGTAGAGAACGTTTATATCTCTTAATGGAGAGGAAATTAATGTGGAATAGATATGCTAGGAGGTCATTATATGTTTTTTTTTTTCTTACTTTCTCATCATGATTCATAGCAGGGATGTATCCAGGGGCGGCCTGACAACTCATGGGGCCCCACGGGCAATAGGGGATCATAGGGCTCCTGTGTCCTTGCCCAAACTCAAAAAAGCCTATGAAAAATGTACCAGGGGCATCTCATGGGGCTCCCTACTGACCCCGGACCCTCAGGCAGTGCCCGAGTATCCAAATGGTCAGTCCGCCCCTGGGCATTTCTAATGCAAGGCAAACAAGGCGTTTACCTAGGGCGGCACTTTTTAGGGGGGGCTGCACCGCCCCCGGAAGAAGGGACCTTTTGAGAAGTGGCAGTGGCCCAGACAGCAGAAGGATTGATGCGGGGGAGGGCAGTTGCAGAGCGATGCTCCTGTACCTCTCTCTTCAGCAGCTGATGAGCCAGGACCAGGGGGACAGCCTGGAGCAGGGAGAGGAGAGGACCCGGAGGAGGTGATCTGTGCTGTGTTCTGTGGGATCTCCCTGCCTCCCTCCCTACACTGACAGATCGTATGGGACTGCACACACCTCCCCCCCTTCC